>NC_059303.1:2122210-2302838 GCF_017591435.1 Portunus trituberculatus
TAACGGAAGTGAAGAATAAATAGGAAATAAATAAATTGGTGCCTCAACCCAAAAATTTCCCTAAAAAATTTTCCTGTTGCCCTAAATTTACTACCATTAATACTGGAGTAGCTTATTAATATTTGACAATCTGAAATGAATTAAAACCAGCTCTGAACAACAAAATACCACATGTGAGACTGATTGGTGGTGGTGGTGGTGGTGGTGGTGGTGAGCAGAGTGACTGGAACCAATCAGTTCCCTTATTCAAATCATGTGACGTGAATACACAGTGATGATTGGCTGCTGGCTCCTCCTCCTCCTCATGATCATCATCTTTCTCTCCCGCCACCTCTTCCTCCTCCACCTCGCCCTATCTAAACATTCATCAGTGTGTGGTTGGGATATGGGTACTACTACTACTACGGGTGCGCAATAACGACTTTCCAGATGTGCTAAAACTGAATTTTGCAGATTTTCATAAGTGGGCGATAACGCCTAAATGTGATAACGGAAGGGCGCAATAATGGAGGGTTAGGTGTACACGATTTTGGCACATAGGATCACTGGGATCATACATAGAACATTATTCTCTTACTAAATTGAATAGAACGTTCACTAGCATGGTGCTTATTCCTCAGCTGAATTGCCTTGACTGATGAAAAATGGGTCCAAACCAATCATTGATTCTGAATCACCATGAATTAGCGTAATTTGAATTGACTCGATTCGCCTGGTGTAAACGGATACATTGAAACTAATGTGGCGAATCAACATGATTCATGAATTGTGTTGATTCTTCATGAATTGAGTCGATTCGATTTGCTTGGTGTAAACGCACCCTTAGCAAAGGTTTGAGAGAAGAGTTCAACTTTAGAAACAGAAGAGATGGCAGTGTGCCATCAAGATGAAATAAAGAACGGAAAGATGAAGAAGTAAAGTTATTGGGGATGTTTTTGGCCAGATGCTATAAGTCATGAGGGAAGTTAGAATTTGAAAGATTTTGACATTTTTATTTATGAAAGAGTGTTTGGTAAGTTAAGGACAGACTTGGCCTAATTCTGGGCAGAAATATAAAGTGTATGAGATTCAGGAGATGAAAGACTAAAGTACTTTTTGTGGGCTACATCTCTACCATGTATAGCACAAGAACAGGCTGTGTTAAATCAAGGTTTAGGTTGAGAAAAAGAATGAGGAATGTATGCCTCCATGCCAGTCACTATCACCTCTGTTAATGCGTTCAGCACACAGAGATGGGTCTCTGACACGGGAACAGTAATCAATCCAGGAGAATCAGCATAACACCACCTCAGGTCCTCCCAACTGGCAGAGACAAAATGCCAGAGGCACTTTCACTTTGGGGGATCCTGAGGAGGAATTGGAGAAATAGGACAAGATACAGAAATGAGATTGTGTTCGGAGGAACCCAACGGAGAAGATAGGGTAACAGCATAAGCAGAAGGATTGGAGGTAAGGAAGAGATCAAGAATGTTGGGCTATCTCCAAGATAATCAAGAATATGAGTAGGGTGTTGCACCAGTTGCTCTAGGTAATGGAGGATAACAAAATTGAATGCTAGTTCACCAGGATGGTTACACTACACTAAGGCAGTCTTGCATGCACACATGGCACCAGCTCCCAGCTGTTACTAGGGGAGTTAAGTCCGAACACAAGACTACATCTGCTTGGCAGGTCCATCTTCATCAGTATTCCTTGCTGACACCAGTGACCTACTTGTGAATATAAGAATTTCCTAACACATTTGTTACATAATTTGGAATATTATATGATAATGGATTAAAAAGTATGAAGAATATTATGATACAAAATGCATGTAAATGTCACTAAATGTCACTATGTTAATTATAATATACATATACTCTAAGCAACTATAGATTCTCACACCAAGCCTGTGAGAGTAGAATCTGATGTCAACATGGTTCCCTGATGCAGGTACAGGAGAAGGAAAAAGATTGTGAATTGATAGGGACATCCAGCTGACATCAGCCCATTTCTCATGGCTGTTTGTGAGGAAACAAGAAAATAATGATATACAATTCATACCCTAACATCCAGCCTCAGTGTTCCCACCATTGTTGAAGTTGTATGAGACAAAAAACTGTTGGTGCTTGAATAGACCATGAAATTACATGCTGAAAAATAAAATAATGATAATAATAATAATAATAATAATAATAATAATAATAATAATATGAAATTTCAGCAACTTGGCACTCCCTATGGGGAGCAGGAACTGTGGGATTCTGTCCGCAAGGCCATGATGGACGTGGCCGACTGGCGGAAGCAGCTCATTACAGGGACTCTCACGTCAGACCAAATAATGCAACTTAAGTTGAAAATCACTCAGAAAATTGACTGGGGAAATCGGTGAGTTCTCCTTCATTTGCAGTATGCAGCAAATCAGAAGTTTAAAAAAAAACTTATTTATATCACTATTTGTTGTCATTTATTTCTTTTAACATTATTTTGAAGTTTCTATGCCTGTAAAATAGTTCGAGTATTTGTTCTGTATGCATATTGAAAAAAACTTAACTTTTTTTGTTCCAATTCTTGGTCCTAAACTAAGTACAGTGTTGTTATTAGAAAATGCTACTGGTAGTATATGAAAGTAAGTAGGACACATCTACATCATATATATTACTACTTACAATCATCCCCATATGTTTCCCAATAGTCTTCATAAGTGATTGTTGCTACCCTGCAAAGCCCAATCATTCCTTCCTATTATGGATTTATGGTATACATACATTCATACATACATACATACATACATACATACTTATATGAAGGCCATCTTCCCCACAAGGCACAATTTTCACAATCAAACCACTACCTTAACCCTTTGGTCTCTGATGGGGAAGAGTAAGTGTTCCTGTCCTCACTTGACAGGAATCAGTTGTACAGCTTGGGCAGTTATACACTACATGGATATTCATTGAATAACAAGAGTCATTCCAGGTTAATTTATTGTTGGAAACACCATCACTTTTAGGAAGCTGGGGCTGGACCTGGTACCGCGGGTGGAGGGGGAGATGGTGGACCCTGATGCTGTGAGTGTGGTGGAGCTGCATCGAGTGGTAAGTGCCTGCTGAGTCTCTTGTGTTCCATTATACATCTGGTTTTGTTGCTCATCACTTTCTCTTGCAAGAGCTGAGGATCTGTTTTTCTTACACTTTAGGAATATTTTTCCAGTGTTTTGGTTCTTGGCAATGAAAGATATATGTAATGGTAATTTTTATATGAAAATGTCAATTTGAAATTCATATGTTAGTCTTGAATTGTAAGGAATATTTAAAGCTAGATATTTATGAACAATTTTACTTTTACTCACTAACATTGAGTGTCTGTATTGCAGCACGCTCTGAGTTCAGAGGCTTCCCAGTCACATTCTCAGGTGGGTGAAATCTACACTTAAGGACTGCATCAGCATGCACACAAACCTGTCTAATTCCATATGTTAGGAAGTTAATGTTTTACAGAGAGAGTTTTGTAGCTAAGAGGACTCTGATGTATTACATTAAACTAACTGGGAAAATAATGGTAGTAAGTGTATGAGATGGAAAATTCATTGGATCCAAAAGGCATGAAATACATATGCCACAGTAATTTATGATAATCACAGAAGATTGATTGTGTCTCAAAGTTATATAATGATGTTCTGCTGTATTGTGCATAGAAAGAATGAATTCAGGAAGTGTTTTCATTACCCATTTCAATTCAAGAACTGATGATTTACTAAATACCAATGATTTGTGTTGTGCAGGGGCTTGGTACTCTGGCTAAGAGGAAGGAGAAGAGGAAGGTGCTGAGCCATCACTTGTTCTTCTGTATGCGGGACTTTTCGTACCATTTAGGAGAAGATGCGGAAGTGTATTTTTCACTGTATGATTCACAGAAACAGAAGTTTATTAGGTGATTATTTACTTGGATTTCTTACATATATATATATATATATATATATATATATATATATATATCATTATTATATGCATATTCCATGATTTATTTAATTTGCCACTGTGATCAATAATTTTATGTTGATAATTTCATGCTTTTATATATATATATATATATATATATATATATATATATATATATATATATATATATATATATATATATATATATATATTTATTTATTTTTTTTTTTTTCCAGTGAAAGATTTCTAGTCAAACTATCAAAGGAAGGATTTTCTAATTATGTAGAAAAAATTCATTCTAACTGCACCATATTTACAGTAAGTAGATTATTAATCTTAGATGTTACATATATTTAAGATATTGAAATATAATCCCATTTGATTAATTTAATATGTTCTTATATTGTAGTTTTCCATATTGTAATGTAACATCTACTGTTGATATAGAATCTTACAGTAGGCACATGTAGCAAGGATATTTGAACTATTGTTGTGCCAATCCCTCAGGACCTGGGAAGTGGTGATCTGGTGTCTGATCTGTATATTGTTGCCCATGTTGTGAGAGTTGGAAGGATGCTCTTCTCAGAGTCAGTAAAGAAGAATTCTTCGCATAATTACCGAAGACCATATGGAGTAGCTGTGTTCAGATTAGTTCAAACAGTGTTGCAAGGAGGAGATGGAGAGGTATGACAGTTTTCCATGTTGGATCTAGTGGTCTTTGAATTTTCAAATATGTAAATATCTAATCTTTTATTGAAATATTCAGTGTTTCATTGGTTGGTTTTTACTTTTGCTCAAGTTCTTTACTTTCCTTGATGCAGGTTGAAGTAACAGGGAAGCTCTTTACATCTGATGAGAAGGACTTCTGGCAACTCCATGAATTTATTATAAAGAAGCAAACTAATAAGTGTAATATATTGTCCAATAATGTTAGCTATGGTAAGTTTTTCTTTTTTCCTTTAAAGTGACCAGTATGCTTTTTCTAAGTCTTGAAAACATAAAGTTAGGGTATTTGTAAAAGTAGACAGTAGCAATTAGCTGTCTGCCTCACAGACACTGCAAAATTTTGCTGTCGTGAGGAGACCAAGGCTGACATAAGTGAACACAAAACATGTCTATTATGAAGATTTGATTGAGGTGAAGTGCTTATATTTTGCTTCCTGTAGGGCTGGTGGTAAGTGTCAAGATGGTGCATGGAGAGCTGGAGCAAGCAACTAAAGAGAATCCCCTTTTGCTCAAGAATGTCTGTGTTACTAAAAAACTTGGATTTTCTGATGTCATAATGCCTGGTGATGTCAGGTATGTAATGTATGTGTTTGTGGGTTTGTATAGTTGACACTGATATCTTTATCTCCATCATTATATATCATATATATATTCAAACATTGCAGTGTACTAAATAGAAATTTCTTCCACAGAAATGACTTGTATGTAACATTGAACAATGGGGAATTTGAGAGAGGGGGTAAATCTGTTGGGAAGAACATTGAGGTGTTGGTGTTGGCCTTGGATGCTGATGGACACCCACTACAGGTAATGGACTCATATTACATTTTTTTTTCAGCTGTGACTTTGACTTTGCAAATTTGCTGCTGAATCTGGTGTGATTGCGACTTTGTGACTATTTTTGACACCTCAGTGTGACTTGCAGCTTTGTGACTTTATGACTGCAACTTTTTTTTTCCTTGTGTGAGTCTGCAGAATTTCAATTTTAGTGGGATAGCAGAACTATGTTTTTTTTATATACAGTATGTTTTTTAAATACAGCCAAAACTTATATCTAAGTTCTCCTCCTCCACCATGTCCTCTTGGCTAAATGTCTTCTCCAGCCATGGCAATTTCTTCAAAAAATGTTGTGTTTGTTCCTGTTCACAGTCATGGCCAAAGTCACAGAAAATGAGTCTGTTCACAGTCAGCATCTTGACACCAGACAGTGCCAGATTTTTAGTTTTGCTAGAGAAAAAAACTTTTTGGGGCAAGTTTTACACAGTCTTACACAGGTGTATCGTTGTACATTAATGTATCTGAAACTTGTCAATTAATTTCAAAATGTCTTATGGAATATGACATTCTTTGAGCCTCTATTCATAATTTCAGATAATATTTAAAAAAAACAGCTTATATTTGTATCAAGGCAAGCAATTTGACACTTTCTACTGATCTTAATGGGTGTATACCGATACATACTTTCATTTGAATGTATCAAAGGATTTAGTATATTGTACGTCTGCCAGCAATGCTGGTTCTTTTATCTCACTGATTACCTTCGTACATAGGATATGACAATGAGTTCCATTATTTTTTAACACATATAAAATGTACAGTCGTAGCGGAAAGTTTGGGTACAAAATTACTGGCCACCCAAACTTTTCGCTAAACTCAAAACACGAAAAATACCTAATCTGCGACCAAACTTTTCGCTATTTTTCAATAGAATGGTTTATACCATTGTTTAACAGAGACAATACTCATGACTTGGCAACTCTGTTGAGTCACTCCGAGGCCCACGTGGTGTCAATGTGCTAGCATATATCATACGGATTTCATATTGTTTTGCGTTGGTCTTTGTGTTTTTGCCTCAATATCTCTGAAATGGGAAGTAGTAAAGAGCTAGGAAGAGGCACAATTGTTGCTATTGTAACCCTTTACAAAGAGGGCTATAATTGTAAAGATATAGCCACTTGTGTAGGAATAGGAGTGTGGCAAGTTCAAAAGTGGATCAGGAAATTTCGAGATGGGGGAGGTGACGCCATTCCTACCTGAAAGCCTCACTCTTTTTGGCCAAGGAAGATATCAAATTGTACTTCTAAGGTCATTAGGAGGCAGTTGGATAAAAATCCAATGCTCATAGCTAGAAAACTAAAGAAAAGTAATCCTTCACTGCTTCAGGATGTGTCTGTAAGATCTGATAATTTATTCAAAGATTTATAATATCATTGTTATTGTGCCAAAGTCCTTCCCTTGCTAAGTGCAAAAAACATGCATGATTGCTTAGCATTTTGTAAGAAATATAGAGATTGGACCCTAGAAGATTGGGACCAAGTTTGTGGTGTCGTCAGGCTGCAGATCCAAGTGTGTGAGGCGCCCCAGGGGGTCTGATCCCAATGACCCATGCTATACAGCTAAAGTGGTAAAGCATGCTCCAAGTGTTATGGTGTGGGGTTGCTTTGCGTTTGATGGAGTTGGCACTTTAGTGTTTCTTGAAAAAAAAATAGTGTAAATCAGCACAGTTATTTTAAGTTATTGTGTGATAACCTGCCCTAAAGTTTTGAAAAGTGTAACGCTAGTTGGTTTATGCAAGATGGAGCTCATGCTCACACAGTGAGTGTAAACTACTTCAAAAAGTGACGTGGAAATTCACCAGACCTGAATCCCATAGAGCATGTGTGGCATATCATTAAAAAATTGCTTCAGAATCGTGACACTTCGACATTAACAAAGCTAAATATAGAAATACAAGATATTTGGGATAATATTATTTCCAATCGTGTTGAAAAACTGGCAAGAAACATCCCAGCACATTTGGAGAAGGTCATCAAGCTTAAAGGAAAATTGTTTAGCAAATAATAAATGTCATGTACCATTTAAATGTCTACTGTATTTAAAGGTAACAGTTGTTTATGTCTTGTGCCCAAACTTTCCACTACGACTGTAGAAACCAAAATCAGCATCCTTTTATTTTTACTATTTGTGCTTACTGAAAAAAAGGACAATTACCTATTTGTAGCTTTATCTTATAATACAATTAATAAAGCATAATCATGCACCAGAAGTAAGAATGATAACATTAAGGTTATGTTGTTAATTTTGAATAGACATGTGCAACAATTTGTCTTTTTTTTTTCACATCAGTTTCTAAATTAAGTAAGTCACCCCTTTGTCCTGGGAAATCAGAAAATTCAAAATTCTAGTGTTGATAGGTATGTACCACCTTTGCTGTGAACAGGCTACTTAGTGGTGCAATTTTGCTTAGTCTGACTTTTTTTTCAAAATGTTTGTGACTTCTTACTTTTGCGACTTTAAAATTCATGGTGCAATAAAGTCACAAAGTCAGAGTTGTAATTTAGTGATGCAACACCCAACTCTACTGACATGCCAGCATTCCTTTGCAGTGTTGTAACTTCAATATTGAGTGATACATTTGATAAGCCTGATGAATTAGATGTAGTTTCTTGCAGCTGCTGTAGAAAGGAAATTTATGAAGGAATAATGTTGATTGGTAATACAGGCAACCCCTGATTAACGAACATTCACATGACGAAATTTCGCTACAATGAACGTTTCTTTTTACTACCATCTCCTTGTATAACGAACACCAAACTTGCTTTAACGAAATTTTATCAAGGTAATTTTTTCCAAGTTTGAAAGCCCCTCCGTATCACACAAGCTTTTGAATACACCAGCGCCTCTTGTGGACAAACGCACACCACTCACTCCCCTACCCTTCCTCGCTGTTAGTTCAAAACAACAGCGTCAGCAGCAGCTCGTCTTCCCTCGCTCAACATGCCACCAAAATGCCGTGCAACCAGCCCTGCAATGTCGCCTAGCGTTGCTAAGAAGACCAATTAGTCTCTTACTCTCGAAGTGAAGCTGGATATCATTCACAAACACGAGAGAGGCGAGAAAACTAATAGCATTGCTCGCCACCATGGCTTGACTCCATCTGCTGTCTCTACTATTTTCAAGTAAGCAGACTCTATTAAAAATAAAAAGGCTGGTGAGACTGTATCATCCTTGCAAGCTAAAAGAACCATCCGAAATCGTGACTCTGCAATGGATAAAATGGAAAACCTTGTGGAAATGTGGTACATAAGTTTTTAATGCGATACAATGATGCGCCATTTGTTTACATTGCACAGGTTGCCAGCTAGCGTTTTTCCTGCTCCACTCTCCCTCCCTTCATAAATTTAAGATCATCAACATTATAAAGTTACTTACATACATACATTAGTGTACATTATAATGATTTAGTCTTAAATTAAACTACTTAAATGTTTAACGTCATAATTTTTACCTTCATTAAACCTTTTACTCTACTATGATGCATTCTTGCTTTGTTTACTGTCAATGGAAGTTCAAGTCAGGGGTCAAACTTGTTATAATTGGTTTGCTTAACGAAAATTCATGCAATGAACGTTTTTTAGGAATGTAACCTGTTCGTTAAACGGGGATTGCCTGTACAGGCAACCCCCGTTTAACGAAGGGGGGTTACGTTCCTAAAAAACACTTCGTTAAGCGAAACTTCATTAAGCGAACTGATTATAACAAGTATAACCCCTGATTTGAACTTCCATTGAGAGTAAGCAAAGTGAGAGTGCATCATAGTTCAGTAAAAGGTTTAATGAAAGTAAAAGTTATGAAGTTAAACATTTAGGTAGTTTAATTTAAGTCATTATAATGTACGCTAATGTATGTATGTATGTAACTTTGTAATGTTGATGATCTTAACTTTATGAAGGGAGGGAGAGTGAAACGGGAAATACACTAACCGGCAACCAGTGGAATGTAAACAAAGTGCGCATCATGGTACTGCATACAAAACTTATGTATCACATTTCCACAAGGCTTTCCATTTTATCCATTGTAGAGTCACAAGTTCTGGTGGTTCTTTTAGCTTGCAAGGAAGATGAGGTCTCACTAGCCTTCTTAATAGAGTATCTTGACTTGAAAATAGTAGACAGTAGATGGAGTCAAGCCATGGTGGGAAGCAATGTTATTAGTTTTCTGGCCTCTCTCTTGTCGGTGAATAATACCCAGCTTCACTTCGAGAGTAAGACACTTCCTGGTCTTCTTAGGAATGTTAGGCCACATTGCAGGGTGTTTTGGTGGTAAGTTGAAGTAAGGAAGATGAGCTGCTGGTGACGCTGTTATGTTTTGACTGGGCAGTGTGTGGTGCGTGTGATCTTGATCTTGATCTTGATGCTACAGGTGACACAGAATTTCTTTTGAGTCAGGCCTTTGTATCGGCAGAGCCTGTGTTGTCCACGAGAGGCTTGATCTTGATCTTTATTCTATAGGTGTCTCAGGATTTCTCCTGAGGCAGGCCTTAGTACCAGCAGCTCCTGATGTATTCAAAAGCCTGTCAGCTTGCATGATACAGTGGGGCTTTGAAATTTGGAAAAAAATTACCTGGATAAAACTTCGTTAAAGCGAGTTTGATGTTTGTTAAACGAGCAGATGGTATTAAAATGAAACCTTCGTTATAGCGAAATTTCGTTGTGTGAACCTTCGTTAAACGGGGGTTGTCTATACTTGGTAAACTCATTTATTGTACTACAGGAGATCCTCGCAATTCGACGGGGTTAGGGCGGTTTATCATCGGTTGAACCAGCATTTATTTGAATCGTGAAGCAATTTTTCCCATAAGATACTTAAGAATTAGGGGGGATAGGGACCAACCACCAGCCTAGACCCCCGAAAACATCACTATAACCTCTAAAAAACACTAACTTAGAATAAATCAGTACTATTAAAGGCTTCATAAAATTTATATCTAACTTTTTTTTATTAAGCACAATAGGGTGCTATACAGTACATTTTGGGAAATAAAAAACACTTTCATGATGCAGCAGTCTTACGGTACTTGTCCCTGTTCTTCCAAATTGTTGATACTGTTGATCTAGGGACACCCATTTGTTCTGCAACGACACTGGAAGTTTTACCTGCCTCACACTTTCTTATAAGCTCAAACTTATCTTTGAAAGGCCCCTTAAGGGCAGTCACACTGGCCTATGATATGGGAAATGAGGAACATCCATTCCATATAGCTGGAACTTGCCCAGGATTAGCAGAGCAAAGTTGGAATGGCTTCATATCCATTCCGGTTCTCCGTATGCTATCCCAATGAAAAAATTAACATAATATATGTAATAAAAACCTTTTATTTAAACTAAAAAGAACATGCCTAAATTTTTCATATTGGAATATTAAATAATATTCCATCAATACAGAAAGATAAAGTATATACATATATGTCATGTCAATAGTTTGGACTCATGGCAACCACCCCCAACTCAAGAGTCGCCGTCGTGCACGTCTCGGTTCATCTTTAGTTTCTTTTACTTACTTTTCATCAACAAGAGGAAGTGCAAATGCAATTCCAGAACGAAGCACGGGTTGAGGTATAAGCGGCATATAATTTTGTTCTAGTTTATTTTGATTAGGCTTGATCTTGGTTGCTGGGCCATTTGCATAGCATAGCAAGAATGCGGACAGCTTGTGTGTGATAATGTTCCTGGTTTCGTACCAAGAACCATGGCCTGCGTTCCACATATCATAGGCCAGTGTGATACCCACTGGAATCCGCCTGGCTGGCTGGCAGCAGATTTGACCGGGTACATGGTGCGCGAGATATGAATGTCGAATTGGCGAGTCAGTCAGTCAAACCTTGAGGATTGGGTATTAATTAACTGAGTTTGAATTGTTGATAATTCGAACTGCGAATGGTTGAATCACGAGGATCCACTGTATTGGGTAAAATGAGGAGGCTCGTGTTTCTTTGTCATAGGGGAAGAATGCAGGTAGGAGTTATACCTAAGTTATTTAAGTTATTTTATTTAAATTCCAGTGCATATACAGTGGTATGGGCCATGAAGGGACCACAGAGCACTCTTCCATGATCATGTACCATAACAATTCTCCGCGATGGATGGAACGTTTAAAAGTAGCTATTCCTATAGACCAGTTTGCAGGAGCTCACCTCAGATTAGAATACAGCCATTGCTCAAGTAAGTTTTCTGTTTTACTGGTGATATGAAATATGCATTTATATCCATCCTTGTATATCTTATATTTATCTACCTGTGTATGTCTGTTTTGATGTCTTTTTAAAATTTTCTTAGTTACCTATGTATGTTTGTTCTGATGTCATTTTGAAATTCTCTTAGTTAAAGTTTTGAAGGGAGCCTCCACTTCTTCATATTAATATTCCTCTTATCTTTTAATAATTGTTCCTACTTTTATGATCTTTAGCTCGTGAAAAAAATGAGAAGAAGTTTTTTGGATTCTCATTTATACGTCTGATGGATGATGAGGGTGGGACAACCCTACGTGATGGCTCCCATGAGCTGTGTGTGTACAAGTGTGATGAGCGGTCCCGTCTGGCCGACCCCATGGAGTATCTCACCATGCCCTACCTGTCCAAGGCAGCTGCAGACTGTGTCTATTCCCTACCTTTTCAGAGATCTCCAAAAGAAATAATTGTTGTAGATACTCTTCTCTGCTCAACCAAACTTACACAAAATGGTAAAGTAAAATCTGAATACACTTTTTTTGATTGTTTAATGATTGGTTATGTCTTTAAATGAGGGTGTTGAAATCTCGGTAATGTAGGCATTATGTTCCAGATACAAATAAAATGCTAATTTCAATGTTCAAAACTTTGTAGTTATAAATGTAAGAGCTATTTATACATTATCAGTGGAGTAGAGAAAGAATTAATCCCTTTATGTAGAGACTTCAAGGCTAAGATTCTTAAAATTTATGTAGCTGCATGTCAAAGGCTAAGGATCTTAAAATTTGTGTAGCTGCATGTCCTCAGTTATCCACCCATTGAAGGGGAATGTCAATATGGTACAGAGATGATCTTGGTGCATATTTTCAGTATAGACAAGTATGCAGCCTATCAATATCTTGTTTTCTCTTTCAGTTGATCTTTTGTCTTTGTTGCGATGGCGATCAGCTCCAGAGGGCATTGGTGAGACTCTCTCCAGGTTGACGCGGGTTGATGGTGCCGAGACAGTAAAGTTCCTACAAGATGTGCTTGATGCACTGTTTGCGATGTTCTCAACTGATGATGGGAATTCAACCCAACATTCAGGCCATGTCTTCCAGGCCATGGTAAAGCTCTCTTTGGTTTTTCCTTCCAACTATTGTACATAATTGGTTTTTATCATCTCAAATAATCTGCAAAGTGAAGTTGGATGATTGTTAGTTTTTTGTGTGGATTTGTCACACAACTTAACTATCAAACATTTTTTTTTCCCCTTCCAGGTCTTTATATTTAGTCTTCTAGAAGACAGTAAGTTTGAACACTTCAAGCCTGTTATGGATGCCTATATCACAGGACACTTTGCAGCTGCTCTTGTTTACAAGTATGTACTTGTGCTGCTTTGTTTTAGTTGGTTTATAGAATTTATTACCCCTTAAATTGCAGATGTCCACAATAGTGGACAAGGCATTTTTTGAAGTAACATTCCTTTCAATTATATTTGTTTGTCCTCAAGTCCATTAAACACGTTGTTTTCTATCAAACAGTACCAACCTATGCTTCTTAGACTTATCAGTTGTCAGACTGTACCTTGTGCTAACTCCAAGAGAATATCCACTAGATACACCAGCACTACTCATCCTTCCAGTCAATTTCATTCCCAAGATGGGATCCCTTTGAGCTCAACACCCATCAGGAACATCAAAAAAGAATTGGAAACTAGTGAAACTAAAGTAGAATTAGACAAGATATTCAAAAGTACGATGATTAGCAATGACAGCAATACTACACTGAGTTACTGTAGTGATGGTGATGGATATGGTGTTGCTAGTGATTCCTCTATCCATGCTAATATGCACAACAATGCTATTTGCAAATTTTTGTAATAGTGATACTAAATAGATTTTGGATGGAGAGGAAGGCAGTGAAAATGTTGTAGCCTACAGTGGCCATTTGGCATGGCAGCTGTAGCCTAGTAGCACCTGAGCCAGTATTTACAATGTAGTGAGTGACTCAACACAAAGTATGTAACAAGCTCTAAAAGTTATATTTTTTTTTATTCTGAAAAATAAAAATAGTATTGTCTTCTATTTTCCATCTTTCCTTTTATTACACAATGTAATTGCAGCATTCTAGCATGGATGCTACTTCATTGCTAAGTTTAGCAAGTTATAATACTAACCATTGATTTTTACAATAGAATGGAAGCTGAGTTTTTTATGAGTGTTTCACATAAGCTGTATAAAAGTAATGCTTCTTATTGCTAGATAAAAGGAAACAAGTTCAATAGACTTGGATATTTGTTTATAATACTGTGTTTTTCACATTTCCTGCTTCAGAAATCCGTACTTATTCTACCAGTGCTTGTATAGCATTCAAATTAATTTTAAAGGACAGCTGAGAGTATGGGCTTTACAATGATACTTCACTCAGTAACATGTTTAATAGGAGAGAAGATATAGGAAGGTATGTTTTTGCATGAAAATGCCCACGCAGGAGGCTAGGCACGGCAAAACATGTCCACAGTTTAAGGGTTAATATCATAATACAATATCTTGTTTGATACTATTTTTAATTATTCAATTCATCAACTGACTACTCTTGTAATTTAAATTGAAATGGTTGTTAACATTGTTTTCCCAACATGACAGGGGTCTCATCAGCTGTGTGAGGCATTTATCAGACCTCTGCCCTCAGACAGAAAAACAAGAACCAATCATGAGATGTTTTCGTTCCCTTGAATATATCTTTAAATTCATCATCCAGTCAAGATTACTCTTTGCAAGGGCAACTGGAGGACAAAATGAGGATTCCTTTAGAGTTGATGTGGACTCCTTATTTGAGTCATTTGCTCGCATGCTAAACATGAACCTTGAAAATATTGAGGCTTCTCAGGTAAGTTTTGTCATGACATGTTAATATGAATTTAGTGTTGCATTTTTTAGCATGACTCAGATTATAGTGGAGCATTTGTAGATACTGTTGTGAAATGACAATTATATAGTGGGCAGAAATGGCTTTGTTGGAAAGATTTACTATTAATATTGCAAAATGTTAATCTTTTCATCTTTGTGTACAGATGACTCTGTTGGAACACCTGCAAGGAACATGTGATCAACTGAGTAGAGTGTTGACTCCAGGGGAAGTGGCCAATCATATCAATACTTTATTTAATGCAACTCCTGTGGAGTCATCAAGAGTGATTACAAGAGCCAAACTTCATGCAATGAAAAATGCTGTCAACTCAACAATTTTTGATGATGATGGTATGATGTTCATTATTCTATTCATACAGTGTTGGGCTTTATTAGGTTACCTTTTTTTTATTTATTTATTTTTTTATTTGCTTGGTAACATTGCAAAAAAATAAACAAATCGTTTGACTTACAGCAAACCCTGATTAAGTCAGATTCTCTAATAAGCTGGTTATTGAATAAGTCAGACCTTTTCATATTTTTTCTTCTTTTTTTATATGTTCCAAGTGCATCGCTAGGCATTTTTTCCCTTTTGATTGAATAGTTTTAAGCCATTAGGCTTATGTTCTGGCTTAAATAACCCTGAGAGCTCTTACATTGTTAGTGTCATTTGAGAAGTTCTCCAGGATCAGTGCTGACACAGCTAACAGCAACTGTGAGGTAGTGTCTACCTCAGCTTTCATGTACATAAGAGATATATTTTCTATGCATGTGTGTATTCATCACTCCTGCCATATCTTCTGGGTCTTCGTATGTTTCATTATTGTATTTTAGTTTGCTTATTTTTTCTTTACCCTTCAGCTTGCCGTTTACATATCTGCAAAACAATTTTGGCTGGTCCTTACATTTATTCACTATATCCTTCTTGTAGTTTTTTTGTTCCAATCTCTGAACCTTGATGTACTTGTTTCTTTTCCAGACATAGTCTAACTAGTGATATGGTCTTTATTTCTTTTTCTTTTCCATCTATTCCAGGCTTTTTCTCTTTCCATCCTTGTTAACTCACATCTTCTGTTAAACCACTCATTCTGTCTACATTTGTCTATTTTCTTGATTGGCACATGTTTCATTATTTTTTCATTATAATTCTCCATTAAAATATTCCACTTCTCTTCAGTATTCCCCAATATATAAGATTCAGTCCAGTGTGCTTGTTCAAAGTTTTTCCTTAATTCTGCAAAGTTAGTTTTACTGTAATTTTACCTTCTATTTTTATAGTCTTTGTTCCTAATTTCTTACAGTCCTTCTTTCATTCTGAATTTAAGTAATACATGATCACTTTTACCGAGTGAACTCATATATTTCAAGTTGTAGAGTATCTCTGGTTCTTTAGTAATTACTAAGTCCAGTCATGATGGTTCTTCATTTGCTCTATACCTTGTGCTGTCCTTCACCATTGAGTTAGGATATTGTCTACTGCTAGATTCAATAGCATTTGTCCCCTAAGATGTTTCTCATCTCTCAGTTGTCAAGTCTTCCAAAACTAACATTTTCTGGTGTTATTAAGCATGTTCCCATATTCTGCATTTCCACACAAGTTTGTTCTGGGTGGGACATAAACAATGGCAACGTTCCTTTTTCTTTCTCCTGCAATTCTTACTAGTGCTTTCAGCACTTCAGCACTCCCTTCTCCATAAGTTATTTCATCCACCTGCAGCTCTTTCTTTACAAGTAGCCTCCTTTTTTTTGTTTCTCTATTCTTCTATATATTGTTACTAATTTCTCCAATATTCAATGCTTCAGATCCTCCATACAATTTTGTCTCAGTTAATCCCACGATGTCAGGTTTGTTTTCTCTTAAATAATCATTCAACTCTATTTTTGCCATTAAAATACCATTTACATTTGTGTATGTGACTTTTAATATTTTTCCTCTTCTACAGTGATACTTATTTCCTTTATGTTCTCCCTCCTTTTGTACCACTTCCTCAGTCTCATGTCTTTGACCTTCCAGTAGCAGCTCGTCTTCACCTCTGGTATTCTGTCAAATTTTTTTTTTCTTTGGCTGTTTCCCCATAGCTGCCTGAGTTTAGCTCTTTCCTTTTCATTTAGATCACGTCTCAATCATACATTTTTAAATGCTTCTCTCCTTCCCAGCCTCCATAAGCCTGCAAGGATTTCCTCAGTGCTTGCTTGTGATCTTATTCTAATTTTTAACAGACGTTTATTTCCTTCCTTGTATTTCCCCAATCTGTTGACTTCATTTTCTTCACTGAATCTCTTTCCTTCTTTTTTATCATCCTTCACCTCCATCACTACTTTCTCAGCTTGCTTTTTCTCAAATTCCTCTCTTTCGTGTCTAATTGGCATAACTTTTTCCTTTAATCCAAAGATAATAATGCACTTTTTCTTTTCCACAGTATCCTTAACCAAATTTTCCTTTTCCTTAATTACCTTTACTACCATTTTGGCAACCTCTTGTTCGCTTTCTATAATCTTTTTAAACTAAGTTTCTGCTGATCCTGGTTCATCTTCCAACAATTTTGTGGGTTTATGTGTGTGTATTTACCTAGTTGTATATTACAAGGTTTGAGCAGGGCTGATTGTGACTTGTCTCCATGTTTCCATTTATTCAACTTTTCTTTAGATTTGTGCACACTTTCTGCTGTTACAGTCTCTTCATGTAATCCATTCCAGATGTTCCCCGTCCTATGTGGAAAACTGAACTTCTTAATGTTCCTCAGACACGTTGACATTTCATGATCTTGGACATGTCCTCTTGTACATCTACCTCCATTTTGTCAGTAATACCAGGTCTTGTCTATCTATCTTTTCCATATGATTTACTAATTTAAACATTGTTATTAGGTCTCCCCTTTCCCGTCTATCTTTCAGAGTTGGTAGTTCCATTTCCTTGTCTTTCTTCATAGGGAAGATCCTTTATTTCTGGGACCATTTTTGTAGCAGTCCTTTGGATTCTTTCTATTTTCTTGATGTCTTTCTGCCTGTGTGGTGACCATACTACTGCTGCATATTCTAGTCTACATAGGTCTTATCATAGTGGTTATGATCTTTTTATCATACTTCCCCTGTAAATGAATGCCACCCTGATATTAGTTAATGTCTTGTATATGGAAGTAAATAGTTAATTTATATGTCTTTCTCTAGTCAGTGTGTCTTGTAAAATCATTCCCAGGTCTTTCTCTTCACTCCTTTTCATTATAATCTCTTCCATTTTATATTCCCATGTAGGTCTTATATTACACTCGACCCCCGTTTATTCAGACCTTGTTTATCCGGATTTCGTTTAATCCAGACAGTGTCCAGATAATAATTTAATAATTTGAGTCCAGACAGCCAACAAATGAATTCAAACAATGCATGCCTCACGCACTTACAGAAGTGCCCGATAGATAGTGGCACCGCTGTGTCAGGTGGTTGTAAACAAGTTCAGCCGACACTAGTGAACACTTTGTATTGTCTGATATCATTGAGCAAGTTTGTTAATTTTTCTGTACCTTAGAACTCTTACTTATGTCTCCCAAGGATGTAAGGGTAAGTGAGTGGCATTAGCTGTGACATAAAAGCTGGAATTAATAAAATTAGAGCAAGGAGCTAGAGTTGCGAGTGTTTGTGAGGAGTATGGTGTGGCCACATTAGTAAATCAAAAGGTAAACTGCTAGAATATTCTACTAAATACTTTGTGGATGCATCATCAAGTAAAAGTGGTAATGGCACACCAAGGTAAAATGTAATTTTTAATGCTAAGATTAATTTCTTCACTTTCCTGTTTTTCATACAAAAAAGTTGCAGTTCCACTGTTTCTCTTACTTTCGTCCGCTGAGATTTCAAAAAATTCCACCTGGCGCTTCGCCTGTCAGCGCAGTGCCCGGCGCTGCCGATGGAATCGGCTGTGCTGCTCCTCAGTTAATTCTCATGTGCATTGAAACAGACTGGGGGAAGAAGGGAGAGCACTTGTTTTTGTATGAAAAAAAGGTAAGTGAAGAAATTAATTTTTGCATTAAAAATTACATTTCTATCACAGACATGTTTTTCATACAAAAAACTAGCAGACTCCAACATTTAAGGAGGTAGGAGTCAACATGATTTGGCAGGCATAGAGGGTGAAATAACTGTCCATTGTGGAGACACTAACCCATGGTAGGGATTGGCGGGAGAAAGAGGGTGCTGAAGAATGCATCCAGGTGCATGGGAGTACTCCTTGACCCACGTGTCTCAAAAATTAGAGCCCTAGGTGACCAGTGGTGAGTGTCCTAGGAGCGTGCAGACGCCCATGACTGGAGGTGTGAGCTGAGAAGAGCGCTCAGTCCCAGCTACTGACCCTCTACCCCCCTTGGCTGAAGGTAGCAGGACGGTACGAAAAAGCCCCCAAGAAAAGCAACCTTGAGTGTACTTCCTAGGGTTGTGCATGGCCAGGGGCAGTAGTTAGTCAACCACGTGTCCAGCAGCGACCACTGGACCCAAGGTGAAGATATCCCCCTCCTGTCTTACTATTTCCCGGAGATAATGGTCAGCAAAGACCGAGTGCGTCCTCTAGCAGATTGCCCTCAAAATTGAGGAAACAGAGCAGTTCTTCCACTTCCACATGAGCATAGAGGTAACAATACCACAGATGTCATCGGCAATGATCTTAAGCTCGCGGCAGGAAGAGTCAGGGAAAGAAGCGTGGGCTGACTTGATGGTATCCTGGAGGAAGAAGGAAATTGTTGCCTTGGACATAGGTCTGGAAGGACACTTAACAGCAAGAAAGAGGTTTTGGGGTCTTGTAGGTGAAGCCGTCCTGTGCAGGTAGTGATGAAGCGCCCAAACCAGACGTAGAAGTCTCTCCACATCCTCAGAACCCATGACGGTAGCAAGGCTCTTAATACGGAATTCCCGTGGAGTACTGTGGGCGTCACTATCCATTTTGGCAATAAACTCAGGAAGATACGAGACAAGCAGATCCTGTCCCTGCCAGCTCGTCTTGTGAGAGAGTGCTTTGATCTCTCCTACCCTCTGTGCTATAGCGAGAGAAGCAGAAAAAGAGTCTTCTTATTCAGGTCTCTGGTAGACGAGAGCTGCAGAGGTTTAAAGGGAGCCATGGTTAAGTAGCAAAGAACCACATCCAAGTTCCAAGAAGGTCTAAGATCACTTGTAGGACTCTGTAGCTGGGAAGAGAGGCTCTGATAATAAGCTTCAGCACCTGGTCATTGTTGAGGTCCAACCCTTTGATTGCCAGAACGCTGTTAAGCATTGCCTTGTAGCCCTTGATAGCAGAGGTGGAAAGATGACAAACCTGGCGCAAAAAAACAAGAAATTGTGCGACTTTCTGGACCGTGGGATTGGAAACGGTATGCCCGTTGTCCTTGCACCATTTTCTGTACCTCTTCCACTTGTGCTGATAGTTTAAAGAAGGTCTCTTATCATGTGCCAAGATTTCTGCCATCTTAGAGGGGAAGCCTCTGTATCTCAAGTATTGCTTGACAGTCTCCACCCTGTTAGCTGAAGCCCGTGGAGACTGTGGTGGAACCTGTGGGTGTAGGGCTGAATCAAGAGGTCCCACCGAAGCGGAAGGCGTTGGGGTAGATCTCTTGACACCTCCAACAGGTCTGGAAACCACTCTCTCTGGGGCCAAAATGTATGTATGTAAGTAACTTTATAATGTTGATGATCTTAAATTTATGGAGGGAGGGAGAGTAGAGCGGGAAATACGCTAGCTGGCAACCTGTGGAATGTAAACAAAGGGCACATCATTCTACCGCATACAAAACTTATGTACCACATTTCCACAAGGCTTTCCATTTTATCCATTGCAGAGTCACGAGTTCAAGTGGTTCTTTTTGCTTGCAAGGAAGATATGATATCACCAGCCTTCTTAATAGAGTCTGCTGACTTGAAAATGGTAGACAGTAGATGGAGTCAAGCCATGGTGGGAAGCAATGCTATTAGTTTTCTCGCCTCTCGTGTCTGTGATTATTTGTTCCTCTCCCATCAGATAGTTCCATACCAGTCTTCTCTTACTCTTTCCCAATTCCATTACGTGACATTTCTTGGCATTGAACTCTTATTTCCATTTCTTACTCCACTCATAGATTTTGTTTATATCTTCCTGCAGCAGCAAACAGTCCTCACGGGTTTTGATTACTCTTAGCAATTTTACATCATCAGCAAACAAATTAATTTTGTTTGTCATTTACATATACCTGGAACATAATGGTGGCTAACACTAACCCTTGTGGCACTTCACTTGTTGTTTTACCCCAAGATGAGTTTGAATCTCTGATCATAGTTCTCATCTCTCTGTCCTTCAAATAATCCCATATCCAATCGAACAAAGCTCCTCTCAGTCCTCTTATGCTCTCTAACTTCCAATGTAATCTGCTGTAAGGGATATCAGTGACAAATGCTCAAATTCTATACAATAAATACTGCTTAGCAAAACAAGTATGCCTAAAATCTTCATAGAATCAGTAATTCTCTCTCTTATTAAAAACATTCCTGAGGAAATTACAAAACCAGGGAAGAGGACTTCTGATATATTGGGTGCAAGAAAAGAACATACCTTACAGGAAGCAGATGGACCAATGAAAAATACACAGAAGTGATGCAGAGGATGCTATGAGAAAATCTCACTCTCTGAGGGATACAAGGTGGCCACAAACAAGGCTAGGAGAGTATCCACCTATTACAATGAATGTGAGGGTCAACCACTCATTTGCATTTCATGTTTCAACGAAAAACATGACTTGTGTAATTAGTGATCAACATTATGATGATTTAATATTCCATTATTTTCTTATATTGATTGTATTTTTGAAGTAATGTCACCAAACATTACTTGTTATTCAGAAGCCTATTTTTTCTTTCAACAAATGAAATTATTGTCTTATAATTTTTAACTTATTTTCCAGCACCTTAGCAATGCATCTGCAGTCATAATAAATACAAATTTATACACAAATTGTTTACATACTCAAGTTTGTAATAGTTTTTAGAAAGTGATATTTTGGCCTCAGATGTACCAATACACAACAAGTGAAACATTTGCTCGGTACATGGGTGGCCCGATACGCGGTTAATGTGTTAATATGCATCTTAATATACAGTACTTCTGCTTTTCCTTCCCCATATTCCACTTGGTTTACCACCATCTCTTTCCTTAACATTATCATGACTCCTTCTTCTTTACCCCCTCTGTCTTTCCTCCATACGTTATATCTATTATCTATGTCTATTTTGATTGCCTCATTGAGTTTTGTTTCAGCCAGGCATACAATATCCGGTTTTTCTTTCTTTATATAATTTTTTAATTCTAATTTACTTGATAAGATCCCATCTATGTTCGTATACATAATTTTTAGTTTCTTGCCCTTATCACTTTTAGTTTAACTTGCTGTTTCATTGTTTGATCTGCTGCAGTCTCTGACGAGACAGCCAGACGTTACCCTACGGAACGAGCTCAGAGCTCATTATTTCCGATCTTCGGATAGACCTGAGACCAGGTCACACACTCACACCGGGACAACAAGGTCACAACTCCTCGATTTACATCCCGTACCTACTCACTGCTAGGTGAACAGGGCTACACGTGAAAGGAGACACACCCAAATATCTCCACCCGGCCGGGGAATCGAACCCCGGTCCTCTGGCTACGTGAAACCAGCGCTCCTAACCACTGAGTGTGTGTGTGTGTGTGTGTGTGTGTGTGTGTGTGTGTGTGTGTGTGTGTGTGTGTGTTGTATTTACCTAGTTGTAGTTTTACAGGGCCTGGGCTTTATGCTCGTGTGGCCCGTCTCCATATCTACACTTATCCAATCTTACTTTAAAAGTGTGCACACTCGTTGCAGACACTACTTCTTCATCTAAACTGTTCCACGTCTCAATACATCTCTGCGGAAACTATATTTTTAATATCTCTCAGACATCTTCCTTTCTCAGCTTTTTACTATGCGATCTTGTGCTTCGGATGTCATATTCTTCTCTCAGGATCAGTTTCTCATTATCCACTTGGTCCATTCCGTTGATCAATTTATAAACTTGTATCAGGTCTCCTCTCTCCTTCTTTGTTCCAGGGTTGGTAGATCCATAGCCTTTAGTCTCTCCTCATATGTCATCCCTTCAAATTCTGGAACCATTCTTGTAGCCATTTTTTGTAGCCTCTCCAATTTCCTTATGTGTTTCTTTTTATGAGGGGTCCACACTACTCCTGCATATTCCAATCTGGGTCTTATTATAGTACTTATCAATTTCTTCATCATTTCTTTGTCCATGTAGTGAAATGCTACTCCAATATTCCTTAGCAAATTATATGTTTCTCTAAAAATTCTATCAATATGGCTTACTGGTTGATTGTTTTCTTCCATCGTCACTCCTAAGTCCTTTTCCTTTTTACTTTCTCCAGTTCTACTCCATCTCCCATCTTATAGATTCCCACAGGTCGTCTTTCACTCTTTCCCATTTCCATGACATGGCTTTTGTTCACATTGAATTCCATTTCCACTTCTTACTCCATTCCCAGATCTTATTTAGGTCTTCTTGCAGTATTTCACAATCCTCCTTTTGCTTTATAACTCTGCACAGTTTCGTATCATCCGCAAACAAATTTATGTAGCTGTTCACTCCTTCTGGCATGTCGTTAATATAAATGAGGAAAAGTATTGGTGCCAATACTGACCCCTGTGGCACTCCGCTTTCTACTGCTCTCCACTTGGACTTCATATCTTTAACTACCGTCCTTATTTCTCTCCCCCTCAAATAATTTTCTATCCATCTCAATGTGCTTCCTTTTAAGCCACCCTTCTCCTCTAACTTCCACAGTAATCTTGCATGTGGCACTTTGTCAAACGCCTTTTTTAAATCCAAATAAATGCAGTCAACCCATCCTCTCTCTCTTGTACTCTATCAACTATTCTAGAATAGAAACTCAATAAATTAGTTACACAAGACCGTCCTTTTCTAAAACCAAATTGGCTATTTGATATTAATTTGTTGTCTTCAAGGAACTCGATCCATTGTTTCTTTATTATTCTTTCACACATCTTGCATATTACACTAGTTAGTGATACCGGTCTGTAATTTAAAGGTTCTTCCTTCCTTCCGCTCTTATATATGGGAACCACCTCAGCTCTTTTCCATTCTACTGGTACTGTTCCATTTTCTATTGAGCATTTTATGATGTTGTATATAGGACTTGCTAGTTCTTCCCTACATTCTTTCAGTATTCTGCCTGAGACTTCATCCGGTCCCATTGCCTTCTCTTCATCCAGTTCCTTCATTAACTCTTTTATTTCAAGCTTGGTTACTTTAATCTCTTTCATATAGATTGTCTCTCTATTACCCTGTGGCCTCTCAAATTTGGATTCCTTAGTAAAGACCTCCTGGAATTTTTATTTAATAGTTCTGCCATACTTTTGGGTCTTCCACCATCCCGTTCTCTCCTTTTAACCTTTCTATTGTTTCTTTTTGCCTAATTTTTCCATTTATGAATCTATAGAACAATTTTGGTTGCTCCTTACATTTTTCGACAATGTCTTTTCAAGTTCTTTTCCTCTTCCTTCCTCACCTTAACATATTCATTTCTTGCTGCCTTGAAGTTTTCCTTATTTGCTGGATTCTATTTCTCCTCCACCTTTTCCATGCTCCATCTCTTTTCTCCTTTGCCTTGCACACCTTGCATTAAACCAATCTTTCTTTCCTTCTTCTTTAGGTCTATATTTTGGGACATATTCCTGACTCCTGTTTTGTATATTTCCAAAAATAAGTTATATTTGTCTTGCATTGTCTCTGAGTTTTCCATCTCCTCCCAGTCTACGTTTTTAAAATAGTTCTTGAGATTCTCAATATCAGCCTTTCTGTAATTTAATCGGTCTCCTTTGTATGAATCGTCTCTATCTTCCTTTCCTCTTCTATATCTATTTCTAATATTGCATGGTCACTCTTTCCCAATGGGCACTTATATCTTATATCATCATTCATTTGTATACCCTTGTAAAAACTAGGTCCAATCTCGCCGCTCGTCGTTTCCTCTGAATCTTGTGCATTCCTTTACTCTCTGGTCCATCATATTGTCTATCATTAGGTTCAAGAATCTTTCTCCCCAGGCTTCTTCCCCCATACCACTTTCATAATTTTCCCAGTCCACTTCTTTACAGTTGAAATCTCCTACTAATATCACTTTTCTCCTTTCTTTAACGATTCTCATTAGACTCCTTATTGTGTCATCTATCATGTCTTTATATTCTTGATTGGTCCATGAATTTGTTTTGGTGGCACATATGTTACAATGATTGTTATCTCTTTTTATTAATATGCATCTTAATATACAATACTTCTGCTTTTCCTTCCCACATTCCATTTCATTTATCACTATCTCCTTCCTTAACATAATCATGACTCCTCCTCCTCCTTTACCCACTCTGTCTCTTCTCCATACATTATACCTATTATCCAAGTCTATTTTGATTGCCTCATTTAGTTTTGTTTCAGCCAGGCATACAATATCTGGATTTTCTTTCCTTATGTAATCTCTTAATTCTAATTTACTTGATAAAACCCGTCTATGTTCGTATACATCATTTTTAGTCTTTTGCCTTTATCATTTTTAGTTAAACTTGTTCCACTTTTTCTCTTCCTTCTCGTTTATATACCATTTCCTTATCCTGTCTCCTAGAATTCTCCAAAAAATGCCTTCTTCTCCTCTTCTGACCTTTCATTATTCTTTTCCTTACTGCTGCTGCCAGTTCATTGTATCTCTTCCTTTCTTCCTCATTTCTATTTTTCTTTATATAGATATCCTTGCAGCCTTCTGTTTCTCTAAGTTTTGTTGTTCTATATAATATTTCTTCTGTTGCTGCTTGTGATTTTAGTAGTATTTTAATTGGTCTCGTTTTCCTTCTTGATATGGTCCCATTCTGTTTATTTCTTCTACTTCCTCTTCCAAGTTCTGCCTATCTTCGTCGTTTAGATTCTTCAGTAGGTCTTTGACTGATTTCATTTCTTCTTTTCTCTTTTGGTCTATATTTTATATTTTTTCTTTTATTCCAAATACGACTACACTCTTCTTTTTTCTGCAATTTCTCTAACTAGATTTTCTTTTGTCTTGAGGACTCCTATCATTTTGTTTGTCATATTTTCTTCTTTTCTTTAAGTTGTTCTTGAATCACCTCCTGAAAATCAGCCTTATCTTTCTTATCTTGGACTCTCCATGCTTGTACTTCTTTTTTAATCACGTTCTGTACTCTTTCCTCTTCCTTGTTTACTAGATCTTTCAGCTTCTCTTTTTCTTTCTCGGCTTTACCGAGTCCTTCTTCCATCTGCTTTTTGTAGTTAGCTACTTCCTTTTTTAGTTCTTCGTTTTCCGCTCTTAGCCTAGCTTCATTTTCTTCCACTTTTTTATCCTTTCTCTCAGTTTTATAAACTCTTTATCCTGTTCTTCATTCTCTTTCATTTCCATCTTCTCCTTTATCAGTTTATCTAGTTTATATTCAATATTTGACACTCTTTTTAGTAGTGAAGTACATGTCGTCGTATCGAACCCTTCGAATCCAGGCTCACCCACATCAGCATAGTCATCATCAGCTTTGCGCCACCTTCTCCTAATCTCACGTCTGCATTTTGATGGTATCTCTTTTCGCTCATCATTCCTTAATAATTGATTTCATGAAGAAAAATGAGACCACACTACCTGCCCAGGCCACTGTAAAAACTGTACAACCGGTATGTAGTGAAGATCAGCTGCTTGTCGGAACGGCGCCAGTGCGTCCTTCCTCTACCGTGTCTCTAATTTTCTTATGTGTGTGTGTGTGTCCACAGTCTTATTTTAGTACTTATCAATTTCTTCATCATTTCCTTGTCCATATAGTGAAATGCTACTCCAATATTCCTTAGCAAATTATACGTCTCTCTGAAAATTCTATCAATATGGCTTACCGGTTGATTATTTTCTTCCATTGTCACTCCCAAGTCCTTTTCCTTTTTTACTTTTTCTAGTTCTACTCCATCTCCCATCTTATAGATTCCCACTGGTCGTCTTTCACTTTTTCCCATTTCCATGACATGGCTTTTGTCCACATTGAATTCCATCTCCCATTTTTTGCTCCATTTCCAGATCTTGTTTAAGTCTTCCTGTAGTATTTCACAATCCTCTTTTTGTTTAATGACTCTGCACAGTTTCGCATCGTCCGCAAACAGATTTATGTAGCTGTTCACTCCCTCTGGCATGTCATTTATATATACGAGAAAAAGTATTGGTGCCAATACTGACCCCTGTGGCACTCCGCTGTCTACTGTTCTCCACTTGGACTTCATATCTTTAACTATCGTCCTTATTTCTCTCCCCCTTAAGTAATTCTTCATCCATCTCAATGTGCTTCCTTTTAAGCCACCCTTCTTCTCTAACTTCCATAGTAATCTTTCATGTGGCACTTTATGAAAAGCCTTTTTTAGATCTAAATAAATACAGTCAACCCATCCCTCTCTCTCTTGTACTTTATCAACTATTTTAGAGTAGAAACTCAATAAATTTGTCACACATGACCGACCTTTTCTAAAACCAAATTGTGTGTGTGTGTGTGTGTGTGTGTTTTTTTTTTTTTTTTTTTGTGTGCTTCATGGATGTAGTACCTTTTTACATCACAGTGACCTTATCAACTGTTATTGGGAATAGGCATGCAAAATGAGTAACTCAGATTTTATAATGATACGGATTGGCCTTCTTCGCAAATTAGTCTTTTTTGCAGTGGTTACTGTATATGTTATTGCTATGCCATGAATGGAAGTATGGCTACTATATGATTTTGATGCTTGGATTTTTTTCTTTTTCAGAGCTCATGATAGATTAGAAATGGAGATTTATTTTATATATCAGAGCTTTTATTCTCACCTTTGCATTCACTTTTCATTACTATATAGTGTGCAATACATAAGTAAAGATATTCTTCAATATACAATTGAAATTGGTTTTATAGTAGACTTACAAAATTAAGGTGTGAAACCTGGTGCACTACTGTATTGTGTAATACCTTCCTTTTCCTTTGCAGAGGGTCGAGAGCTGCTGCTGCAAACCATCTGTACTCACTTAAGACAACACCTGGACAACAGACAGGAGCTGACCCTTTGTGCTGATGTTCTGCAGGATATCATTATTCTCACTCATAAACACACCAAAAGATTTCCTTCTAGTAAGGTAGGTAATTTCTAACTTTATGAGAATATTACTTGGCATCTTGTCTTTCCTGTATGTCAGTTGTTATTGACTTTACAGGTGAAAATATTTGAAAGGGATGGAGTTTTGAAGTGAAAGGCATTTTATGAGTACATGTATGGTTGGGATGGTGACAATATGATGCTTGTACAAAATTTTCATAACTTGTTTTCCTGGTAATTTTCAAGTAACTTTTCATTTCTTTTTCCAGCTACCAGCTACACTCCATCAAGATATTGAAGAGATAATGCTGAACTTGTTCAATGTTTTAGTTCAAGTTATATTAACTTTGGAGAGATCTGCACCTAGCTCAGTAAGCAAGCTTTCTTTGTCTCCTGTTATACTTCTAATTTTCTGTGTTAAGTAGTAATGCTGTTTTGGCAGCAATTGGTGCCAATAATAGATTCAGTCAACTCTCGATTATCTCAAGGGTTGCATTCCTGGCCACTGAGAAGTCTGCCTGTTTTGGGGATTTTGTAACTCAAACCTTAAGATAAACTATTGATACATAATTAGGTCATTGAAACAATAAAAGCACACATTCTTATTTTATTTTGAAGTACATTGCATTTATGTCACTAGGCAACACAACAAAAACATATCCTTACACTCGCCATCACTTTGTTGATGCATCACTGGTCATCATCTGCTGAATCTTCACCACACTCTCCGTTGCTTGTGTCTTCTACCATTGTTGCACTTCTGTTTACATTAGGGTACTTGGCCTCCAGTAAGTCCAGTCCTTCCCTTATTAAAGCTAGTGCTTCCTGTAGATGTTTTTTTTTTTTTTTTTCTCTGGCTCTGAGGTTTCTGATGCAGTTTGTGGTTTTGATGTCTCTAACTCTGCTGTTTCCACCTTCTCCCTCGAACAATTCGCGTGGTTGTGCATGAAGTCATCGAGTCAAGTTAACTTGTGTTAAATTGAATAAATTGCGTTATTTAATCATATCTCCCTAAATATCAAGTTGCGTTAAATAAAAATCGGGTCATTCAAATTTACGTTAATCGAGAGTTGATTGTACTCTTTCTAAGAATATGTGATTAAATTTGTTCATCTGATAAATTTAGTTATTCCTTTGCCATTTTAATGATATATAAAATCTACTCTTTTTGTGATCCTGATTGATTTTGTTGTTGAATTGTTTTAGAATCAATTAATGTGGTATTAATTAAGAAACACAGGGAAAACAACTTGTCAGAAGTCTGCAGTGTGCAAGTTGATGAAAGATGATGATGTGCCAAGGCATAGGGTATTAGGACTGATGTATTGAGAAACATGATATATACTGAAGATATTATATTCTAAGTAATATTATAAGTGAAAGTATGCTTTAATTGTATGGTTGTGCTTGAAATGGGGTGCAGTAAGGATGATATAAATGCTTAATTCACAGCCATACTTGATAATATAAATATCTAATCTACAGCTGCTGTCATGTCCTATTTACCACAGAGTAATGCTGATGATGATGATGATGATGATTGCATTCTCCAGTGTGTATTTCCTTCATATTGTTTTCTTGTTTACCAGAGCATTGGGATGCTTAGGAGTCACTGTTAAGCTACTTTGGGCTTCTTGAAATATCACTTTGTCATCTTTATAGTTGATGGAGCCAGATCATATATCACAGACTATGATATATTACTATATAGTTACTGTAGATTGTTCTGAAATAAGAAACAGTGATTTATATTGTCATCTGTATGTGTAATATCTAATGAATGGAGTTATAAGAAATTTTTTTTACTGGACTTGCACACTAAATATCTATTAATCTTATTACCGTGCTTCTGTTGGTAGCAATTATGATTCCATTTACAAATGAATAACTCTGTAGACCTGGATGTTTTTAGATCTGAATAAATATTGAATATTTTTAGATAAATTAGATAATTCTTAGATAAATGACAAAATAAATTTCTGTAGGGCGCAAGTACTTTAAAACCAGAAGCGATGGGTCTAGCAAGTACTTTAAAACCAGAAGCGATGGGTCTAACGCAGCTTCTCTCAGCCTTGAAGACCACTTTTGTCCCAACACAAGCCTCGCTAGTCTTGGGCAGCTTGTGTGTCAACCTTTCCGTGCAGGATGACATTCGGGTATTCTGTTAACCATTTACCAATTTGGGAAGCGGTTATGGGCCACATTAACAGTGCTTTGGGAGTTTTCTTAATATAGTAAGCTTAAGTGCTTGAGTAATATTTGGGTTATTAACTGATAGTTCAGGCTGTGTGGCACATTGCTGTTAACCCAAGTACGTAATAATTTTTTATCATCATCATCATTTAGTAAGGAGAGCAAATTTGCTCATTTCTTCATGTATGGAGAATGACTACTGTAGACAAGCATTTTGACATTATACTGATTTTCCTACTTTCATTTACACCAGTTTTACTTTTGTAATATGGAGTGCATTTTTTAGTTTTCTAAGTAATTTGAAATCAAATTAAGATAAACTTTACTTTCTAAAAAAATAGTGCTGTGGCTAGGTATGTATTCTTCAATATACAAGAAAACAAATGTAGAACAAAGATGATTATTCCATATAACTATTCTCTTTGTTCATTATATCATAATAATCATGCATGTATGCCATGTGTGTAAATGTATAGTATAAATGAATAACAAACATTCTAAATCTTACTCCTAATTGATCTATGCATCATTAACCATACAAAGCTTTGATGCAAAGCAAATGAGGCGTTGTCATCTGAGTAGTTCAGTACTTCCTTTACATCCATAGAGGGGTTGTATGGAGCTCTGTCTGCATGGATAGAACCTGTGGCAGAGAGAATCATCTATGCCTACTAAATTTCATACATTCATATACAGGATCCACTTCTAACTAATCTGTGGCATTGGTTTGCGTTATAAATCTTCATATTGCATGTTTCATTTGTGTTTGTGCACTGTGGTTGGATTTGCTATGAAAAATGCCTGTTACCAGTAAGTTATGTGAAATTTTTGTCATTATTTTACTTTATGTTGAATAAACATCAGTTAATTTACTTTGAATTTACACAGGGATCTTTGGTAGCCTCCCTCATGGGCATCCTACAGCTGATGCGGGAACCTCATTACACCAAACTGTGGGATGCTCACATGATCTCAGGAATACACCACCTCCGCCATCTCCTCCACTCAACCATTGTTTTGTTGGCTGACCTTGTACGGGCTGCTGTCTTTCCAAGTGATTGGTTTGTCATGCGCATGGTCACCAATTACACCATTCTTGCAGCCATGCAAGAAATTGCACAACCTCTCATTGCCACTTTCTTAAAGCAAGGAAGATTTGATAATCAGGTAAGCTTGCAGTCATAAGGGATATGTTATGTGAAGTATACATCTTATGTTTAACTTTTCATTAATTTTACTATATTGTCCTTTAATTTTCATGGATGAGTAATCCAAGGATATCTGTCATACTTTCAGCTCTGGAGCAGTTACTTGAATCTAGCTGTTGGATTTCTAACACAACCTTGCCTGCAGCTGGAACAGTTTTCTCAACAAAAGCGACATAAAGTATTAGAACGTTACAATGATATGAGAGTTCTGATGGGATTTCAAATTCTTTCTATGTGGCGTGAATTAGGTAAGCTATTTACTTTGTTAATCTTTGAATTTTTTTTTTCAAATCCTCATATTTATATGTACCTTATTAAATGTCAGTTAGTTAAATTTTCATTACTAATTGAAATTAAAATATTTTCAGATGATCACCGGCTTCACTTCATCCCTGGCATGGTTGGTCCATTTCTAGAAGTGACTCTGGTACCAGAACCAGAGCTGAGGAAGGCCACTTTGCCGATCTTTTTTGACATGATGCAGGCTGAGCAGCAGGCAAAGGGTAGCTTTAAACAGGTAAGAAGCATTTAAGATTTTACTTGGATGAAATCATGTTCTCAAATTTTGCCATAGAACAGACTATTTGGTTGTCACAATGATTAATGGTCTAGAAATCATTTGATCAGGAAGGAGGTTCCAGAATTTTTTAATTTTTATTGTAATTTTTCTAAATTATTCAGTGCATTAATTTCACTACATAAGAGTGTAAACAAGTTCAGAGCTGCATGATTTAAGATGTTATGTATGTTTAAAATAAAGGTAAACCACACAACCACAAATTACAGGTTGAAACAGAGCTTATCGATAAGCTGGATATTCTAGTGAGTGAGAACAAGGGTGATGATGAATACCGCCAGCTGTTCAACACAATGTGAGTATCTGCCTCACTCCCTGCTTGGTGTTGATGCTCCTTTTAGCTAGTGAAGTAGGCACAGAATATTGTTTCCCCTAACCATAACAAAATATATCTGAAACTTGATCTAAGAACTTTATGCATTGACTATATAGTATGCTGTACTAAGGTTACTGAAAATAAGGTTTAAGACTTTGAATTGGGAAGTGTGCTTTGTTGAGAGTGAGACAAAGTATATATAAAAAGATTGAGTTTTGACAGTGGCATCACTCTTTGCCATTTGCATATACATTGGTACTTCGAGATACGAGTTTAATTTGTTCCGTGAAGGAGCTCGTATCTCAAAACACTTGTATCTCAAAAAAAAAAAAAAATTTCCCATTGAAATGCATTGAAATGCCATTAATCCATTTCAGCCTCCCCAAAAAGAGCATCCCAATCTTTTTTATGTTTTTAAGTAGTAACAAGTACAGTAAGTCCTCGTTATATGGTATATATGCGTTCCTGAAAACCTTACCATAAATTGAAATTTCCGTATACTGAACCCCTTATGACATGTAATAATAGATGTGTTCCAGCATGTCGAAAGTCACCCCTGCAGACATGAAAATACATGAAAATAGTCATATAAAATAATGTAAAGTACTGCGCAGAAGAAATAAACAGAAAATGTTTTTCACTCGCTACGTATTCTATCAGATGATGTCCCTCCCGAGACTAAGGGACAGTAGGGATTTCATCCCTTACTCATCTGCTGAGTGGCCAGATTAGGCTCTGCTCTGCAGATCCGTTGCATTCTCCCCAGCTTTTTTTATAGCCTCACGATTCTTTAACACTGTCCAGACTGTCGACTGGGCTAGGCCCAAGTTTCAACTTATTGCAGACGTACCTTCTCCCTGTTCTTTCCTCTTCAAAATATCTAATTTTACCTGTAATGTCAGACTACTCCTCTTTTGCTTTGCCTTTTCAACTCCAGCAGTGTCTGCAGAATGTTTTGGGACCATTATGGGTGCATCACTGTGCGTCGTGATAATAATATCCACAAAAAACACGCTGTAAGGATTTCATTTGTGTTCAGTGGGAAACACGGGAAGAGACTGATTGTTGTGGTGGCCATGCGGCGTGGTGGTGCTACGGTACGGTGTAAACAAAACACGAGTGGATATTGTATCTGTTAATTTTTCTTACCGTAAATAGAATTGAGGGTAATGATTACCAAACACTGTAACTGAATTTACCAGGTAACGAAGTGCCATATAAGGAGGACTTACTGTATTTACAAATAATAATTATTGTATAGAAACATAATAAAACATAATTAAAGAGAATATAAATAGATAAACTGCTCTTATAAAGAATATTTACCTCGGACGGGTACATTCCATGGGATGTTGCCCTACCGCATCCCCACCCTCACTTGTGTCTGTCAATCAGCTGGAGTGTACAAATATAGCCACTCATAGAAGACTGGCTGCTCTAATAATCACAAAAGAGCTCATTGGCAATCCTATAATCATTTTTCATGGAATAAATGAAGTTTTAAATAGGAGAGAGAGAGGGGGGGATTGAGGCCGCACCGCCATCGCCACACGTTTGTTTACATTGTTCCCCCCCTCTCAGTGATATGCATCAGTGGAGTAGGTATGGGGAGATAGGAAAAATTTGTTTAGCTTTTTCATTTACATACACAAGCATACTTTATCAATGCATAAAAATATATAAAATAAAAGCAAAAGTTTATTTAGTGTTCTTACCTTGAAGACAGATGTTTTTTGCTAATGGTGGTGAATGGTGGAGAAGGAGGAGGAAGGGAGGGAGGAAGAGAGGAAGGAAGGAAGCAAGGAAGGAAGGGATGCAGGCACCATTCACATGTAAAAATTTAACATAAAATAAAACTACACTTACTTTAAACAAAAAAGGTCAGTAAATAGTGTGAAAATGATGAAAGAACAATCACAGTGCATGAGAGCTGCAGGAAATACGATGATATTAGCTCTACTGAGGCTGGACCGATGCACCAAGCCACTGACCTGTGGCATCATCCTCAAGCATGACTCATATCTCAAAATTTCGCTCATATCTCAAAAAAAAAAAGGGACAATTGTAGTTTGTATCTCAAAAAACTCGTATTTCAGGTAGCTCGTATCTCAAGGTACCACTATATGAAATGGCCAACACTAAGGCATTTAGCCAACATATTTTTATTAGTTTTAAGATTCTAATAAGGACTAAAGTGAAGCTGCTAAGGGGCTTTAAAAATACTATGCAAAAGATATGTTTTAGACTTGTATTTTATAATGTAAACTGTATAATTTATTTTCATAATTAGTGAGCCAAGATTTGCATTTTTCGATAAGATTTGCATCTTAGAACTTACTTAGATAATGCTTTAGTTTTGGAATTAGAGATAAGGGAAATTTATGCACTAATATATTTTATGCTTAAGATGTCCACCATCTTTATTAATGATTTAATGCTTTCCATGCCATGCCATCTAGGGAACATTTGAGTGCTGTGTAAGTTAGCTATAAGTTCGTAATAGTTTTGTGCATGACTGTTTGATAAGGGTTTGCTTAGTTTACCACAAGACACATATCTGCATAAAAAATATATACAGTGGAGACTCAATACTCGAACTTAATTTGTTCCAAATGGCTGTTAGAGTATCAAAATGTTCTACTACTGATACCTATAGATCAGGTAATTCATTCTAACCTTAGCAAAACCTTAAGTTTACAAAAATTTCAATGTAATTTTTTTTTATAATTGTGATTTGTACATACTGTAAGTGAAGGATGGATAACGTAGAGGAGGAGGGGAGAAGGGTGGGAATGGAGGAGAGTGGTTATTCATTGGAGGATGAGTCATCATCCATGAAAACGTCTAGTAACTCATCTGGTGTGATTCCTGTGAACCTAGTAGTAGAGGGCTGGGGCTCACTAACACTTGGACTCTCACTAGATTCCTTATTTTCACCACTAATTAGCCTCTTTGGTGCTACTGTAAGTTTCTTAATAAAAAACTACAGACAACGCAGGAAAATGTTGTTGTTTTCACAATCGCGGTGGGACAACTGGCCGTGGCGAAAAGGGAGAGGCCAGAAGCCTTTGTTTACAACCATGTGTGTGAACGTTCGAGTACCAGATATTTTTTTTTGAATACCAAGTTGAACTTTTGCAATTGAGTATTGAAAAGTTCAACTTCAAAGACATTCAAGTATTGAGTCTTCACTCGAATAGATACTTACTCTAGGCATCTTCAGTTCTTCAGAAGTGATTAGAATATAAGCATTTTCCAACACATTCCTTTTGTGTACATCCCCTGTGAGATTACAAACCTTGCAACTATTTAGAGGTACAAGCTTTCTATGCTCCGAGGGGAATTGACAACATAAATAGGTGGGCATCATGGTGGAGCAAAAGATATACTTACTCATGATGGCAATAGAAATTTGTTAGATGAAAACAATCCAATGTTTGGATATTGTTTTCAATAAGATTTTGAGCACACAGAATTACCTGCTTATAAGTCAGTCACGGGTGTCAATCATTATTAAGACTGAATTGTTTTAAATTACAGTCAACCCTCAGCTATTGCGACTTCCGCTATCGCGTTTTATTGCTATCACGCACCCATGAAAAGCTGCTAAAATTTCATTATCGCGACCTTAGATGCCTGCTATCGCGCACCCAGCCATGACGTCATGGGATATCTGAGCGCTCATTGGCCAAAACCGCCTTCCTGCCAAGATCAATTCGGCTATCGCGTTTTCGGCCATAGCGATGCTATTTCGGCCCCAATTGGGCGCGATAGCCGAGGGTTAAGTGTAGTGAATTGTAACATTTGATTACAATGAGCATGGAACAGTCGAGACTTTCCTCATTGTGTGTCATTCTAGCAAGGCAGATAAAAGTTTTTGAATGGCCTTCCTATCTTGAGCCACGACTTGCAACACATCATTGTGTTCTGTTACTGTGCCACAAAGCAGTGTGAGGTCATAACTGTTGCAATCAATTTACATTGAAATACTCTAAAAGAGTGCCATGTATTTGCTCAGATGATGAAGTAGGACAGGTCTGAAAAAGCGATACACAGGATAGAACATTGCCGTAACTTGGTGGAATATGATGAGAGAGAGTCAAGGACCTCACTCTCTCCTCTGCAACCTGGACAGCTGCGAGACATGCTTTCTACATCATAATTTCCTCTTGCTCCATGATTACTAGTAATCAGATCAGTGTAGCAACAGTTGACATATTAACAAGCTTATTATTTGAATAGAAAATTTGCTATTAGAATAATATTGATACTACTACTGCTTAGGTAGATACTTATATTTGCAATGATAGTAATAATGTAAGTAGGTATTGTAATGAATGAATTCCTGGCACAGGCTCAAGAGAGGGATCTTATGACAAAACAGCAAAAGTACACTGTAAATTATTCATGTGAAACGTGAGTCACAGGATTTGTGGCGATACCCTACGAGCCAAAATCGAACGATGCGTATTACAATAAGAAACTCTAGTGGTCTCATAAAGAGAACATTCCCATAACATTATTTCCTCACAAACACATCAAAACACACATAAACATATGACACTTAACATAACATTTCATAAGCACTCCAACCATCCACATGAGGCTATAGAGCCTATAACACCTGCTTAATTAACATCACAACACATAATTATAACACCCAATACATAAACATAGAACATGAAACACAAAACATATAACTGGGGGAAAGTAAAGGCCACATCATTGGAATCCCTGTCAAAATTTAGTAACAATGACCCAGTAACCACAGTGGGTAACCAGTTATCACTTGAAAGAAACATTAAATAGTTAAAGTTAATACTTAAAATGAAAACAAGGACAACTAGTGCAGTGAATCTCCTCCAAGTTGCTGTGATCCAAGTTCCAGATCCACTGCCAGGTTGCTTCTGCCAGTCTCTTCCGGGAAGCAAACCTCTGCAGGTTGTAATGAACAATAAAGCAGTCAAGGTGCTTTGACTACCATAAATAGTGATTGTTGGCTCCCAGGTCGCCCTGTTTTGTTGTTAACTCTCTGACAGTTGGTGCTACATATATGTCACAATATAATGTTAATTTCAACTAACAATATCACAAGGCCTGGAAGACCTGCTGTTCACTTTTAGATACTATAAACTTCAGAGAACCAGTGGTTAAAAATTATATAGTCTCTGTGAGGGACACATTGCCAATGAACTGTATGACACTTTTTTCTTTGGGCAGTATACCTGGCAACTCTGTTAATCTTTTTTCACTTGTCAAGTGGACAGAGCTCCTAATATGTTAGACTTTAAGCCCTTAATAGAACTGAACACTTTATTGTTGTTTACTTTTTGATTCATAATTTGCATTGAACAACTATTTTTTCATCTCTCAAGAAATAGATTGATTTGTCTTTAAGTTTAGAAAAGTTGATTCTTATATCTTTCCTTTCCTTAGCATTTCGCCTTAGATTCATTAGATATTTTAGCAGCTGCTGTATACACTTGATCCTTGTTTATCCAGACCTTGCTTATTTGGATTTTGGTGTATGTGGATAGTATCCAGATAATAATTTAGTAATTTGAATTTGGATGGCCAATTAATTAATTCAGAGAACGTGCACCTTGCATACTGCCAGAAATGGCTGATAGATGGCACCAGGCAATTGTCAGTAAGTTCTGGCGATGCTCATAAAGACTGTTTTGTCCACTATCATTGAACAAGTTTTTCAGTACCTTTTCAATACCTTAGAACTTTTATCCCATATGTTCCGGCGATCGTATATGAACGATTGCACCAGTGCGTCTGTAGCGACGGCGATCGTTCCCGTAATCAAGAATTTTCCCGCCTCATGTTTGAGCTCCTCGCGCGGTTTCTCGAGTCAGATGGCGAGTGGAAGTATCTGGCTTCTTTTTACACTTGTAGTGTTGCCACTAGCTCTATATTTAGGGATAACTAAGCTATTCTCCCATTCTAAGGGCGACACTTGGCAACCCCAGCGACCCGCCGTGTCGAAAGCACCCTGATAAGAGCGAAGGGATGTTTCAGTTCATATCTCGCTATGGAACAAGACAGATAGATAATTTTTATTCAGCAGTGCTTCTGAGCCTGACTACAGTGACAGTGATTATGAGGAAGAAACTGAAGAAAGTGAAGACAGCAGTAGTGAAGACTCGGAAAATGATTCAGAGGATCCACCTGTTTTTTCAGAACAGAGAGAAGACAGAGATAGTGGTGATGGAGAACAGACTCAAAACATCATATTGAGAACCCAGAGTGGCTCACGGAGACGCAGGCGTGCCTCTCGTGTTCTGGGAAGACGATCAAGGGGGCATGTTTGTGTGTGTGTGTGTGTGAGAGAGAGAGAGAGATGATACCTACATGTTATTTGCTTGAAACTTGATATGAAAAGGGGTGAAAGAATACTCTCTCTCTCTCTCTCTCTCTCTCTCTCTCTCTCTCTCTCTCTCTCTCTCTCTCTCTCTCTCTCTCTCTCTCTCTCTCTCTCTCTCTCTCTCTCTCTCTCTCTCATTGGAAGTGTACAATTTCTCTTCCAAGATGAGAGAGAGAGTGTGTGTGTGTTTACACGGTGTCATCGCTCGCCGAGCTGTTTCTGCTTGACGGATCACACAGCGGGCGGAGGAGGAATCCTTGATAAGGCAATAACTAAACTTTCAGAGGTCACATCTAGCTAGAATGTACATCATTGTATTCAGAATAACAAAGAGAAAATAATTATTAGTATTCAAACAGTCTTCTGACAATTTCTAGGTTTACCATTTTTTACCCGTCATGGGATATTGGAAAATAGTTTAATCACCAGAACATAAGGGTCAATTATGCCTCTCAAAGGTGTTGAGCATAAGTGAGTGGCCCTAACTGTGATGTAAAAGCTGAAATTAATAAGAAAATTAGAGAAAGGAGCTGGAGTTGCAAATGTTTGTAAGAAATATGGTGTGGCTAAGCAAACGGTGTTGGACATTAGTAAGTCAAAAGATAAGCTGGTACAATATTCTGACTAATACTGTGTGGATGAATCATCAAGTAAAATTGGTGTAGGTGCACCAAGGAAAAGTGTAAGGAGTGGAAAAGATGATGCATTAAATGCTACAGTTATGAAATGGTATGTGCAGCAGCAACTGGTGGAAATCAATGTCCCCAATGTTGTGGTAGAGGTTTAAGGACAGTTCAATGATGTGCCAGTTTGGCGATACCAGCAAATCATCTATTTCATTCACTGGCAAAACATCCAGCTGGACGATTCACCGGTGTGGTAGTTCGCCAATACCATCTGTAAAACGTAAGAGTGGTTACTTATTTGTTGGTGCATTGATTGTTTGATTACCAAGGAACACAATGAGCATTAATTTAAGGAGGTTATTTTGAGGCCATATACAGGCAATCCCCTCTTAATGAAGGGATTACATTCCTAAAAAAAACCCTTTGTTAAGCGAAATTTCGATAAGCGAACCGATTATAACAAGTTTAACCCCTGACTTGAACTTGCATTGAGAGTAAACAAAGCGAGAATGCATCATAGTGCAGTGAAAGGTTTAATGAAGGTAAAAATTATGAAGTTAAACATTTAGGCAGTTTAATTTAAGTCATTATAATGTACACTAATGTATGTATGTATGTAACTTTATAATGTTGATGATCTTAAATTATGAAGGAAGGGAGAGTGAAATGGGAAAGACACTAACCGGCAACCTGTGGAATGTAAACAAAGGGCGCATCATTGTATCACATACTAAACTTATGTACCACATTTCCACAAGGCTTTCCATTTTATCCATTGTAGAGTCACGAGTTCAGGTGGTTCTTTTAGCTTGCAAGGAAGATACGGTCTCACCAGCCTTCTTAATAGAGTCTGCTGACTTGAAAATAGTAGAGACAGTAAATGGAGTCAAGATGGTGGCGAGCAATGCTATTAGTTTTCTCGCCTCTCTTGTGTCTGTGAATAATATCCAGCTTCACTTCGAGAGTAACAGACTTCCTGGTCTTCTTAGCAATGCTAGGCGACATTGCAAGGCGTTTTGGTAGTAAGTTGAGTGAGGGAAGACGAGCTGCTGCTGACGCTGTTATTGTTTTGAACAGGAGTGAGTGGTACACGTGTTGTCCATGAGAGTCGCTGGTGTATTCAAAAGCCTGTTGGCTTGCATGATATGGCAGGGCTTTCAAACTTGGAAAAAATTACCTGGATAAAACTTCATTAAAGCAGTTTGGTGTTCGTTAAACGAGCAGATGGTAGTAAAATGAAACTTTCGTTGTAGCAAAATTTCGTTGTGTGAACCTTCATTAAGCGGGGTTTGCCTGTATTTCACCTTGAAATATTCCTGATACTCATGATATTACATGCAATATCTCTCTCTCTCTCTCTCTCTCTCTCTCTCTCTCTCTCTCTCTCTCTCTCTCTCTCTCTCTCTCTCTCTCTCTCTCTCTCTCTCTCTCTCTCTCTCTCTCTCTTTCAAATTATTTTCTTTATCTGTGATTGTTGGACAGTTTGTTGAATCTTCATCGGCAAACTGGGGCATCGCTGAACCATCTGCTATCGTAGTAACTGTACTTCACGTCTTGAATTCTCCCCCCCCTCCCTTCTCACTTGGCTATTACTGTTAGGTTAGTTTTGGGGCTATGTTAACTTAGATTAAGTTTGTTTTGGTTACTTGATCAGGGAAACCATAATAGACAAAATTTTGTATTTCTTAAAATAATCTAAGGAAATAAACATCCATAATTGGCAAAAGACCCTGCAGTATTCGCTGTTTAACTAAGATACAGATGGAGAAGTAAACCAGAGTTGTTCAGGGTTTGCTGTTTAGTATGTGTACACTGTGGAGATGGGACGAGCGTGTGTGTCCCAGCGTAGCTTGGTGCTGACTGATCCACATGGTGGCTGGACCTCACCCGGTCCAGCTGGCGTCAGGTCATGCTTTGCACCAGGGACAGATTAGTAGAATGACCGTGCTAAGCTCGCCTGGGCAGGTCACTTAATAGTAGTGGTAGCAGTAGTAGTGGTGGTGGTAGTAGTAGTAGTAGTAGTAGTAGTAGTAGTAGTAGTAGTAGTAGTAGTAGTAGTAGTAGTAGTAGTAGTAGTAGTAGTAGTAGTAGTGGAGTTCACTACAACCCATTAGTGTTATCCAGACTTTTCATTATTCAGACTGGTGCCTGCACCATGTAGTCCAGAAAAACGAGGCTTGAATGTACATGTTGAAATGTAAATTGTTGTAGTATAAAGTATGGGAAGCTTCAGACCCTAGTGCGTTTGTGTTGGTGTAGGTTCTGATGTGTGTGTTGGAGGTGTGAATGGGAGGTGTGGTTTGGGTGTGCATTCTGTAACATACTTTTTACTTAAAATAGCAATTTGCTGACTGGTTGTTTGGATTCTTCTTATATGTATATGATATGTATTAAAAGTATTTGTGTTTGTAGGTATAAGTATCTTCTACATAAAAAGATATTAGATGTATGTAGTGTTTGATATACATAATATTGTTAACAAAGTAGAAAAAACATATACTACTAATGAAAAATTTTACCACCACCACAAAGTACTTTGGTTTGGATTTTAATTATTTTCTAATTTATCAAATCAGTCTGTTAGAGAAAGTACGTTCAGATGACCCAGTGTGGCGGGAGAGTGGCACAGCTTTCATCAACTCAGTGACGCGACTGCTGGAGAGGCTGCTTGACTACCGTAATGTTATGCAGGGTGACGAGAATTGTGACAAGAGGATGAGCTGTACGGTGAATCTTTTGGTGAGTGAAGGACTATTTGACTATTTAGTCACCATTGCTATAAATTGTAAAATAAGGAATGTGAAATACAGTGGTACCTCACTATAACGAACACTTCAGGGGTGAGGGAGTGTTCATTACTGTGAATTGTCCTTTACAGAGAGAGATTTGTCTGTAAGACCCTTAAACACCCTCTTTCCCTTTTTTCAGCAATTTGTTCTTTTAATAGCATGAAAAGATATCATGAACATTTAAACCACCTTATTCAACACTTAATGCTGAAATAAGAGAGTTTAATATTTAAGAAGTCCACTGGACCTGACACACCTTACATCTGCAGTCTCACTATGGACTATTGTCCTGCTGCAAGCTTGCCATATGGCTACCTGCACAGCCAGTCTAAGGCAGTAATCTACAATATGAACAAGTACTTCTTGGAAGAAGTACTTGACAGAGAGAGAGAGAGAGAGAGAGAGAGAGAGAGAGAGAGAGAGAGAGAGAGAGAGAGAGAGAGAGAGAGAGAGAGAGAGAGAGAGAGAGAGAGAGAGAGAGAGAGAGAGAGAGAGAGAGAGAGAGAGAGAGAGAGAGAGAGAGAGAGAGAGAGAAAGTGAGCGAGGTGGGGAGAGGTTTGGAGAAGCAGCTGTATTTACCTAGTTGTGTTTTACAGGAAAAGAGCTATGCTTGTGTTGTCCTATCTCCATACCTATAGTCATCCAGTTTAGCCTTGAAGTCATGAATATTTCTTGCTTGAATTACTGTTTTACTCAACTTGTTCTATATTTCTATGCTTATGTTTTGAAAGCTACATTTCTTGATGTCTCTTTTACACGTTTTTTTTTTTTTTTCATGCCATGTCCCCTTGTATTTCTTGAGTCCTACAGTAATAGGTCTTCTTTATCAACTGTGTCCCTCCCCTTCCATGCCCTGTATTTAGCAATTAGGTCTCCTCTTTCTCTCCTCTGTTGCAATGTTGGAACTTTTGATATCTTTAATCTGTCCTCATACATTAGATCTGTCAAACTTAGAACCATTTTGGTAGCAGCTCTTCCTTATATCTTTCTTATTATGTGGTGACCATGTAAGTGCAGCATATTCTAGTTTGGGTCAAATCATGTATTTTATTAACTTCATCATCTCTTCATCTTTATAGGTAAACGCCCATTTAATTTTTCTTATTAACTCATATGTTTCCCCAACTATGTTGTTGACATGTTTTTCCAGTGTTAAATTGCCATTTATTGTAATACCTAGGTCTTTCTTCTCTTTTGTTTTCTGAATTTTTACCCCTGCCATAGTGTAAGATCTCTCTTCTATTATTTTTCTCTAGTTCCTTCACTTTGCACTTTTTTTCCATTAATTTCTATTTCCCATTTTTTGCTCCATTCATGTATCTTATTCAAGTCTTTCTATAGCACTTCACAATCCATGTAATTTTTCACTAATTTCAGTAACTTTGCATTATCTGCAAATAAGCATATATAACTGTCCACCTCATCAACCATATCACTGATATACACTGAACATTACAGGGGCCAGAACTGTTCCCTGTCTTGTTGACATCCTGCTTATTTTCCGCCACTGTGCTGAGGACACAATTTGTTCATTATGCCATCTAGAAGGAGAAAACTGAGCCCACTTCATACTAAATTACCCTCAGTTAAAGGCAATAAGAAATTAAATTGCTGACCACTGGTAAATGAAGACAAAAATCAAGTGATTGGAAAATTTTTATCTGGGAAAGAAAACCTAAAAGAGAAGAAACAAAAGTTAAATGAATTATAAAAGTGTAGAGAAAAGAAACTGAAAAGAAGCTAAAGAGAAAACATGTCAACAGTGATACCTTATAGTTTATAGACATTACAACAAGTAGCACTTTCTAGAGGTGTGCCATTGGAGCACCATCACACTAGGACATTTTCATCTGGACTTTGTCAACCCAGGGATATATTCTCTCTCTCTCTCTCTCTCTCTCTCTCTCTCTCTCTCTCTCTCTCTCTCTCTCTCTCTCTCTCTCTCTCTCTCTCTCTCTCTCTCTCTCTCTCTCTCTCTCTCTCTTTTTTTTTTTATTTAAACAGGTGGTTATATATATTACATGGGACAGTTAAATATGCCTATGCTAAAGCTCATCCTTGCCGTAGGTGAGCTATCTTAAAGCTACTGCCCTTACACTTACATTATAAACAAATTGTAATGTAGTAATAACTAAACTTAATTTTTATAGATAATATTAGATGATACTTAAAAATACTATGTACATCCTAGGCGAAGAATTATGTACAAAATTGACATTAAGGAGGGTGTAGACGCAGCCACCTATGGGCTGCTACCTTAATTTGCTGTGTGGACAGGCCCCTCACATCCACATCTGTAGTGAGCTCGTTCCACCACACCACCGCTGCTGATGTAAAGGCACGCTGGTGAGTAGAGGTATGGGACCTCGGGACTTCCAGGAGGAGGTCATTGGCCGACACTGTCCTCGTGCCAACCTCGTGTCTCCTCCAGGTTGCCCCTAAGTCCGTCAGGTGGGGTACGCGCTGCACTTGTGCCTTGTGGAGCACTGTCAAGGCGGCAACTCTCCTGCGGTGCTCGAGGCTGTCCCTCAGGTCGTGCTGCTGCTGTTCCTCCTGCTGCCGCTGCTCTTGCTGTTGCTGTTGCTCTTGTTGAGGCTGTCTGTGTTGCTGCCTCCTCCGCCAATGTGGATGGTGTTGTTGATGGTGTGTAGCGCCGCTAATCAGGCGCTCTGCCCGGCGCTGTACTTTATCTAGTAGGCTGAGGTGGCAGCGGGCACTTGACATCCAGGTAAGAGGGGCGTATTCCATTATAGGCCTTATCTGGGCCTTGTAGAGTGTGAGGAGGCCATCAGCATGGAGGAGGTGTTTCATCCGGCGCAGTAGGTTCACCTTAGAGGAGGCGTTCCGCGCCACTTTCTCCAGGTGACGGTCAAACTGCAGCCTGGAATCCACCTCCACCCCAAGGATTTCAATGGTGTCCTGCAGAGGGATGGTGTCTGGCCCGAGACGCAACTTTCCACGCAGTTGGTCTGCTTCTCCCTGTGAGTGGGTGATCACCATGGCCTGGGTTTTCTCAGGGGCAAACTTGACTTGCCACCTTTCTCCCCAAGCCAGGATGTCCTGTAGCTGCCTATTGACTGCCTGCACCACATTCTGGGCTTCTCCCCTCTCGTAAGCCCAGGAGAGGGTGCAGTCATCTGCATAAGCAGCCGCTTCGGGAGAACTCTGCAGTAGATCGTTGAAATATATGTTCCATAGTATTGGGCCAAGTACTGAACCTTGGGGTACAGAAGCCTCCACTGGAAAGGAGGACGAGGTGCTGCCGTTCACCACTACGCGGAGGCTCCGTCCCGTGAGGTAGCTGATGAACAATTGTAGCAGGTGCCCCCCCCCCCTCTCTCTCTCTCTCTCTCTCTCTCTCTCTCTCTCTCTCTCTCTCTCTCTCTCTCTCTCTCTCTCTCTCTCTCTCTCTCTCTCTCTCTCTCTCTCTCTCTCTGCTTCCTGGATGTTACTTTTCACGCTATGTTGTTCCGGATAAGTGGAAGGAAGCGTAAATCGTGGCCATACATAAAGGAGGAAGTAGAGAGATACTGTTAACCCCCTCAGTACCGTCCCGTACACCCGTACGTGATGGGGAGGTATGGTACTACATACCATCACATACACTGGTACGGGATACATTCGGAATAAAATTTTAAAACTGTTTGGCTGCCTTGTTTGGCATCTGGCATGGTGGTATTAGCAACTAGGATAGTCTAGGCTCTGCCTACTCTGTGACAGCAGCAAATCAGTGAGTGATACATCACGACATGTCACGATGGGGTGGCGTGAACCAAGAGTGACGTAACGTAGTGCCGGTTTGTCTGAGTAGGATTATCGTGCTCTGTGCTCCTGCTTCCATGCTATTTTTGTCCAAGGAACTGTGCTGCCTTCTCTGATAATGGAGGTGGATAGTGACTGTAGCTCTGGCTCTGTGTACTTGCCTGCTGACTCAGATGATGAGTTTAGTGATGATGATGAGTATAGTGATGAAAGTGACTTAGAGGAACTGAGTGATAGTGAGTTACTGGAGGAGAATGAGGCGGTGGTTGACTCTGGATGGATATCCGTTCCTGGCTGACATATTCAGTGACGTTCGCCCTCACGCCATCCCTGAGTTCAGTGACCTTGACTGGGGGATAAATGGACATGTGCCAAAGTTTTTGTGTGCACGTGAGGCGTTTTGTTACTTTTTTGATAATCACCCAAGTCATGTCACAGTGACCTGTGACCTGACAGCTTATACCTGACCTCTACTCTGCAGCACTGTGGTGCAGTCTTTTTTTGAGAGAGGGAACACCTCATACTATAGAGTTTTTTCATAATTATTATTATTATCATTATTATTATGATTATTATTATGTGTTATTATAGTGTGTATTATGTGGAAACCATTCATATTCATATGTACAGTGCACTTATACAATAAAAATGAATGAAAGTGACAAATACGAGCAAGTTTAGTGAGCAATTATGCGGGCAGTATAGAGGCGAGTCTCACGCCTAAGGCGATCGGTGCCAAAGGGGTTAAACTACAGGCCTGTTTCTCTTCTGTGTATATTAGTAAAGGTGTTAGAGGGAATAATAAGAGATAGATAGATGAAGTTGCTAGAAGAAAGAGAAATTCTTTCATCAAAGCAATTTGGATATAGAAAGGGAAGATCTTGCGTTACCAATCTTCTAAATTTTTATTCAAGAGTAATTGACATAGTTGATCTGAAAGGAGGATGGATTGACTGTATATATCTTGATCTAAAAAAGGCTTTTGATAAGGTATCCCACAAAAGACTTAAGTGGAAGATGGAAAAATGTGGAGGACTTGGGGACAAGATACTTAAATGGATGACAAGTTACTTATCAGGGAGAAAAATGAAGACAGTAGTATGGGTTGTAAGTTCTGAATGGGCTGAAGTAGAGAGTGGAGTCCCACAAGGGTCTGTGTTGGCACCCCTAATGTTCCTGACATATGTAAATGATCTACCGGATGGAGTAAGAAGTTATATTAATTTGTTTGCAGATGATGCAAAAATAATGAGACAAGTAAAAACCTAAGAAGATTGTCAAGGTTTACATGAGGACTTGGATATTATTCAAGAATGAGCAATAAATGGATGATGGAATTTAATGCTGACAAATGTCATGTGTTGGAAATGGGAAGAAGTATACACAGACCTCATGCAAGCTATAACTTAGGTGGAGTGAATCTAATGTCTGTAGAAAGAGAAAATGACTTGGGGGTTATAGTACAAAACAACTTGTTACCTGAGGGACATATTAACAAAATTGTAGGAGAAGGTTTGGCAATAGTTGCAAATATCAGAACTACATTTACGAGTACTCACCTGAATGAAACACTGGTAAAAAAAGTAATAGAATAAATTCTGAGGCCAAAATTAGAATATGCACAGGTGGTATGGGCACCTCATTTGAAGAAACATATACATAAACTGGAACGGGTACAAAGAGTGGCAACGAAACTAGTGCCAGCCTTGCATGATATAGATTACCAGGAAAGATTATGTAGACTAAATCTGCCACCCTTGGAAGAGAGAAGAAGAAGAAGAGGTGATATGATCCAACTGTTCAAGTGTGTAAATGAGATTTACAAGATTGATAGAGATGACTTTCTCGAGCTGGATATGACGAGAAGACCAAGAGATAATCATGATTTGAAATTGAGGATTCCGGGGTGTACAACTGATATTAAAAAGTTCAGTTTCCCAGCAAGAACTGTCAGCCTGGAATAGATTACCGGAGGGTGTAGTGAGAGCAAGAAGTATCCATAGTTTTAAAGAAAAGTATGATAAGTGGATTCAAGTGAACGGGACACCACGAGCGTAGCTCATTTCCTGTAGCAAAATTTATAGGTAAACACTCTCTCTCTCTCTCTCTCTCTCTCTCTCTCTCTCTCTCTCTCTCTCTCTCTCTCTCTCTCTCTCTCTCTCTCTCTCTCTCTCTCTCTCTCTCTCTCTCTCTCTCTCTCTCTCTCTCTCTGAAAAGCTCTGCTTTAAAATGCCAGCTACAGCCACATTAATCCTCACTATATATATATATATATATATATATATATATATATATATATATATATATATATATATATATATATATATATATATATATATATATATATATATATATATATATATATATATATATATATATATATATATATATATATATATACAGTAAGTCCTCGTTAAACGCTACATATGTGTTCCTGAAAACCTTACCGCAAATCGAATTTACCGTATACCAAACCCATTATAACATGTAATAATAGGGAATGCGTTCCAGCACATCAAAAGTAACCCCTACAGAAATTAAAATACAGTAAAACCTCGCTTGACGAACGTCTCTAAGGACGAACAATTCGGGAGACGACCAAAAAAATGTGTCAATATATCGACCCAGGGGACGAACGATATTTTGGGGGACAAATGCAGTTAAATGGCTCGCCGGCAGGCAAGCCGTTTGTGTGATAGCCAACCCAGCTATCACACAAAAACAAAACAAAATATAAACACAAAAGAAAATAGAAACAGGAACATACGAAAAATATTACATAACATAATCTCCGTGCCACCACGATTTTCTCCTGTTTTCCCTGTGCATGATGATGTTACCGGCGCGCTCTACTGTAGCTTCCTCGGCGTTATCCTCGTTGCTCTGGTGGCTCTCAGCGTTGCTGTCATCATCATCCCGGCCATGTCCAGGTACTGCAGATTGTGGCACATCCATCACAGCTGTTTCATTGCTCGCCTGGCAAGGAACACCACCCTACTGCCCACTCCTCTCACACTTAGCATCACCTCCGAGGATCAAGGGAACTTCCTGGCCACATACCTTTAACTTCTCTTCTTGGAAGTCCAAACTTGCTCCCACATGTGTGAGGAAGTCAATCCCCAGCAGGCAAGGGTCTTCCAAGGCAGAGACGAAGACTGGCAATCTTTCCATGTTTCCCATGCCGATGTTCACTATAACGGGGCCCCACATAGCGGCACTGACTTTACACAGCTGTTGTGTAGCTCTGGCACGCTGCGCACATCCAAAGTCCTGTCTCATGACTGTCTTCTCGGATCTTGTCTGTCTTCCTCCCCATCCTCCTCTCCTCCATTCCATCATGCCATCAACGTCCAGTCTCTCAAGTAAATAACCTTTTCTTTTTTATTCATTTTATTATCATTTTGAAAGCATTTAGGTAAGTAAAACAATTTAGGCTTTTTATAATTATTTTGTTCATGTCATGCATACATTAAAGGTCTATTTTGAATGGGTTTTATGGACAAAAGTATGATTTTTTTTTTTTTTTTTTTTTTTTGGTCTGGAACGGATTAATGGTATTTCAATACATTCTTATGGGAAAAATTGATTCAGGGGACGAACAAATCAGGTGACGAACAGGATTTAGGAATGAATTATGGTCGTGAGCTGAGGTTTTACTGTACATGAAAATAATCATAAAAAAAAAAGAAATGTAAAGTACTGCACAAAAGAAATGAAAAATTTTTAAAATTTTTTTTATTTACCTTTCAATCGCCATGTATTCTGTCAGATCATGTCCCTCTCGAGGCTAAGGGAAAGTAGGGATTTCAGCCCTTACTCATCTTCCACTGAGTGGGCAGACAAGGATAAGACGTTGTCATCTGCACTGTCGGAAGCAGATGTGGAAGGGCTAGCTGTAGCAGGGTCGGCACGTTTCAATGGTTTGAAGAAAGACAATATTGAGGAAGGGCCAGCTGTAGAACCGTCAGCAGCGGATGTGGAAGGGCCAGCTGTAGCAGGGTTGGCAGGTGTGACAGGGGCAGCATGTCTGACTGGCTTGAAGAACGAGTAAATGGAGGACTGTTTGGTTTTTCTTGTTTTTTCATCATAGATTTCTTGATAAACTTTGACACTTTTCTCTACGTCATGAGCCACTTTGGTACTCTTGGCAGAATTTGGGTCACATTCCTTCAGGGTTTCCAGAGCTTTTTCAATACCACCGAGACATTCTCTGAAAGTTTTGATGTCCAGACCACGCACAGGTTCTTCTTCCTCGTCTCCTTTTTCTGCCTCCTGTGATGCCTTGTCTATGTCTATAAGCTCATCATTTGAGAGAGGTTCAGCATGGCTTTCCAAAATATCTTGAACATCATCATCATCATCAACTTCATCGAAGCCAGCCTTATGGCACAGATTTACTATGTCATTTCTGATTGCACTGATGTCGTCTTCAGTGAAGCCTGGGAAGTCATGCGCGCATTCTGGCCATACTTTATTCCACGCCAAGTTCATGGTAGACGTCTTCACTTCGTCCCAAGATGACTTGATGTTATCTAAGGCGTGCTTGATGTTATACGACTTTCACCATTCTCTGATAGTGGGCTTGCCAGGGCCATCTGTGCCCTTTATCAGTTGCTCCATGGTTTGCCGCTGGTAGTAAGCTTTAAATGTTTGCCATAATTATTATGAGTATATTTGTGCTTACAATCGACCCTTTAATATTCCATTTATTCATCTAATTAGTAATGCATCTAAGTAATATGCAATGCACTTAAAAAAAGGGGCAGAAGGGAAGAAATAAGAGGCTTCAAGGGTGGTCAAGTTAATGTCAGTACTGTGAGTGGCGGGGAGGAGTGTAATGGATGACATCATCACCCCTACTCCCCCGTGCTGGGCCCTCTCAGATGATAGGAGCAGATACCATATCTGTAAATTTTTCTTACCGTATATCGAATTGAGGGTAGTAATTTCCAAATACCGTAACTGGGAATTTACTGGATAAAGAACTACCATATAACGAGGACTTACTGTATATATATATATATATATATATATATATATATATATATATATATATATATATATATATATATATATATATATATATATATATATATATATTGTAACTGGTAGATATTAATAAATGTTTAAATTCTCTCTCTCTCTCTCTCTCTCTCTCTCTCTCTCTCTCTCTCTCTCTCTCTCTCTCTCTCTCTCTCTCTCTCTCTCTCTCTCTCTCTCTCTCTCTCTCTCTCTCTCTCTCTCTCTCTCTCTCTCTATATATATATATATATATATATATATATATATGTAACTGGTAGATATTAATAAATGTTTAAATCTCTCTCTCTCTCTCTCTCTCTCTCTCTCTCTCTCTCTCTCTCTCTCTCTCTCTCTCTCTCTCTCTCTCTCTCTCTCTCTCTCTCTCTCTCTCTCTCTCTCTCTCTCTCTCTCTCTCTCTCTCTCTGTCCATTATGGTAGTATCATTATCCTCACTTGTCCAACAACATTTAGATGGAAATCCTTAACTAGCAATTCACACCAGCAGGCTGTGGGTCCAACCAGCCCAGACCACCAGTTCACCATGAGTGACACTCTGGTGACCCACCAGTAAGCAGTTACTGCTCTCCACCTTTTTACAAGTTTTGTAAATTGTAGAAAAGCCAAACGAGTTACAATGGTATTCAGCATACAGGAGACGATAAACATGGGCTTTTTTTGGGTCTTCTTTATTACAACATGTATGTTCATCTGCACAGCCACACAGGAACTGGATTTTTTTGGAAAAAAACTGCAATTACAGTCCAAAAAAAGTTGGGTAGTATCTGACCAGTCTGTTATGAAACAAAATCCGTTACTGCAAAGTCTGTTATTGCAAGGTACTACTGTATTGGCAAATTAACAATCTGTCACTGGATCTCCCTTCACTGACCATCCTGGTGAACTTGCCTTCATCTTTGCTCTCATCCATGACCTAAAGCAACTGGTGCAACACCCTACTCATATTCCTGAGCGACTTGGAGACACGCCCAACATTTTTTATCTTTTCCTTACCTTTGCTTATCCTTCTGCTTATGCTGTTACTGTATCTTCTCTGTTGTGCTCCTCTGACCACAATCTCATTTTTGTTTCTTGTCCTATCTATCCTATTCCTTCTCAGGATCTCCCAAAGCGGAGGTGCCTCTGGCATTTTGCCTCTGCCACTTTGGGGGGACCCGAGGAGGTATTATGCTGATTTCTCTGGAATGATGACTGTCTCCATGTCAGAGATCCATCCATCTCTGTTTGCTGAACACATAACAGAGATGATAGTGTCTGGCTTGGAGGTGTATATTCCTCATTCTTTTTCTGAACCTAAACCTTCTAAACCTTGGTTTAACACAGCCTGTTCTCTTGCTATACATGATAGAGATGTTGCCCACAAAAGGTACTTGAGTCTTCCATCTCTTGAATCTCATGCACTGTATATTTCTGCCCAGAATCATGCCAAGTCTGTTCTTCAACTTGCCAAACACACTTTCACAAATAGAAAATGTCAAAATCTTTCAAACTCTAATTCCCCTCGTGACCTCTGGCATCTGACAAAAACATCTCAATAACTTTACTTCTTTATCTTTCCTTCCTTTATTTCATCCTGATGGCACCACTGCCAACTCATCTGTTTCTAAAGCTGAACTCTTCTCTCAAACTTTTGCTAAAAACTCCACCTTGGATGATTCTGGGCTTGTTCCTCCCTCTCCTCCTCCCTCTGACTATTTCATGTCTTCAATCAAAATTCTTCATAATGATGTTTTCCATGCCCTCTCTGGCCTAAACCATCAGAAGGCTTATGGGCCTGATGGGGTCTCTTCTATTGTTCTCAAAAACTGTGCTTCTGTGCTTGCACCTTGCCTGGCCAAACTCTTTCAACTATGTCTATCGTCTTCTACCTTTCCTTCTTGCTGGAAGTTTGCCTACATCCAGCCTGTTCCTAAAAAGGGTGACTGTTCTAATCCCTCAAACTACCGTCCTATAGCTTTAATCTCTTGCTTTTCTAAAGTTTTTGAATCTACCCTGAATAGGAAGATTCTTAAACATCTGTCACTTCACAATCTTCTATCTGATTGCCAGTATGGCTTCCACCAATGTCGCTCTACTGGTGATCTTTTGGTATTCCTTACTGAGTCTTGGTCATCCTCCTTTAGAGATTTCAATGAAACTTTTGCTGTCGCATTAGACTTATCAAAAGCTTTTGATAAAGTCTGGCACGGAGCTTTGATTTCCAAACTGCCTCTCTACGGTTTCTCTCCTTCTCTCTGCAACTTTATCTCAAGTTTCTTTTCTGACTATTCTATTGCAGTTGTTGTAGATGGCCACTGTTCTCCTAAATCTATTAACAGTGGTGTTCCTCAGGGTTCTGTCCTGTCACCCACTCTTTCTATTATTCATTAATGATCTTCTTAACCAAACTTATTGCCCTATCCACCCTATGCTGATGATACCACCCTTTCAGAGATGACCAACCCTCCAGGAAGTCATCAGATCACGCAGGGACACCAAAGAACGCCTGACTTCTGATCTTTCTAAGATTTCTGATTGGGGCAGAGAAAACTTAGTTGTGTTCAATGCCTCAAAAACTCAATTCCTCCATCTATCAACTCGACACAAGCTTCCAAACAACTATCCCCTCTTCCTCAATGGCACTCAACTGTCTCCCTGTTCTACACTGAATATCCTTGGTCTGTCCTTTACTCATAATCTCAACCGGGAACTTCACATCTCATCTCTTGCTAAAACAGCTTCTATGAAGTTAGGCATTCTGCGGCGTCTCCACCAGTTTTTCTCACCCTTCTAGCTGCTAACTCTGTACGAGGGTCTTATCCGTCCTTGTATAGAGTACTCTTCGCATGTTTTGGGGGAGAGGGGTGTTCCACTCGTCATTTAAAAACTTTTTGTCTCATCAACTCCCCTCCTCTAACTGACTGTCTTCACTCTCTCTCTCACCGCTGAAATGTTGCATCTCTTTCTATCTTTTATCGCTATTTTCATGCTAACTGCTTTACTGATCTTGCTAACTGCATGCCTCCCATCCTCCAGTGGCCTCGCTGTACAAGGCTTTTCTTCTTCCTCTCACCCCTATTCTGTCCAACTCTCTAATGCAGGAGTTAACCAGTATTCTCAATCTTTCATACCTTTCACTGGTAAACTGTGGAACTCCCTACCTGCTTCTGTATTTCCATCTTCCTTAGACTTGACTTCTTTTAAGAGAGAGGTGTCGAGACATTTGACCCTGAATTTTGGCTATGTCCTATCCTATGTCTTTTAGGGAACTGGCAACACAGTGGGCCTTTTTTTCCATATTTTTTTTTACCCTTGGCCAGCTGTCCCTTCTACATAAAAAAAAAGAATCTTAATGAATTTATTAAACATAGTTACCAAACTAATTAACCTATCAGTTATATCCATTATACATATCCAGGAAAATAGTAGTTATGAGAGATTACTTATGTTTATGCTATTTTCTCCCTAGAATTTCTACAAGAATGAGATCAACCGACAAGAAATGTATATACGGTACATTTATAAGTTACATGACCTGCACGTCCCGGCTGGTAACTTCACCGAGGCAGCATTCACTCTACAGCTGCATGCCAACCAGCTGTCTTGGACACAGCGGATGCTCCATGCAGACCACCTCTATCAAGCACAGACAGAGACACAGAGGAAGGAATTGATATATATGAAAATCATCAACTATTTTGATAAGGGAAAGGTATTATTGGCCATTGATGTGCTATATTTGAATTTTTATCAGAGAAAGATTATATAAGCTAATCTCATTTTATAGCTGTGGAAATATAGGGTAAAGTAAGCTTGTCCTTAAGACCATGCCTTTCAACCAGGGCCTGATGAAGCTAGGGGTGTTAATGATGTGTGTATGAGTGCATGATGCTTTGCCTAGGTCACCCTGTGTGGGATTGCCAGCTTGCTAAATTAATATATGGGAAAGATCAATGTATATATATATGTGCAATTTTTACTGAGCTGTTATATACCAAAATTTTTTTTTATTTTACAGTGCTGGGAGCAAGGCATTCCTCTGTTGGAGGAGCTAGCCAATCAATATAGGACCTGCCTCTTTGACTACCAGAAACTAAGTGAGGTGCTAAGACGACAGGCCTCATTCTACGAGAAAATCCTGAGTGGCAAGCGCTATGATCATGAGTACTTTCGAGTTGGATTTTATGGTCTTGGACTTCCACTTTTCGTTCGAGTGAGTGTTACTATCTTTTTGTAGGTATTTTATTGTCTTTATGTGCATGGATTTATACTTATATTGAAAAACTTAGCTTGAAAAGTATAGTTACATTGTTTTATGATGATACATTACTCTTTTGCAGAATAAAGTCTTCATATATCGAGGGCTAGAATATGAGCAGATTGGCACCTTTACCCAACGAATCCAGACAGAATTCCCACAGGCAAAGATGTTATCTCACAACACCCCTCCTGATGATACAATACGATCCTCAGATGGACAATATATCCAGGTATTCTTCTTTATGAATATGCATATACCTTTTACCTGAAATAGAAACAGGGTTAGTGAAGGCAACAATATTTACCACAATTTTCATTCAGTGGACTTACTAGTTAACCATTCTATTTAAGATATGTGCAGTGAAAGCCTTGCCAGAGATCAACCCGCTGTTTGATGGTGTGGAGGTGGATGAACGGATCCTCAAGTATTATTCCAATAACCATGTCCGCCAGTTTGTGTATGACAGGCCGACTCACAGAGGTCCTGCAGATAAGGAAAATGAGTTCAAGGTGTGATAGTATTATACCATGATGCTTTGCTATGTAAATCATGATAATTTACTGTTAAGTACAGTGAAATTATGTGTATCTTAAATATGTAATTGTGAATGTTGTATAGGTTGTATTGTCCTTTATACAAGATAACCTTTTTTCTTCAATAAATTTTGTTACTTTTTTTAAGGTCTAGTTTAAGTTGTCAACTAAAATTGGTATGGTAATGGCTATACTATTTTATGTTATAGATTATTCTTTTTAGTTAACTACAAAATTCTATTCTTATCTGCTAAAACATTTTTGGTTCTGTTTCAGAATTTGTGGATAGAAAGAACTACCTACACTACAGAATTTGAGTTGCCTGGCATTCTAAAATGGTTTGAGGTTGTGGATCAGAGGATGGAACAGCTCTGCCCTCCACAGTATGCCTGTGAGACAGTAGACAGGCACAACAAGCAACTTAAACAAATTATAATACACTACCGAGCTAATCCTCAGGTATTTGTTGTGATGTTTGATGTGTTTCATCTTTATTATTCAGATTTTTTAAGTGTTAAAGCTTTTCTTTTGTTGAATAATGAGGTCACTCCTCATTGTGCTTAAATATATGAAGGGTATTGACTATATATGGAGTCCAGAAAGATCTGTATGTAACATGAAGTGAGTACCATATCTGCTGCTTCCCACAGGATAACATCCAGCTCTTCACCATGAGACTGCAGGGTACAATAGATGCTGCAGTCAATGGAGGTATTGCCAAGTACCAGGATGCCTTCTTTGGGCCAGATTACCTTGTGGTTTACCCTGAAAATGCTGACCATGTTAACAGGCTCAAGGTTCTTTTATCAGATCAGGTATGTTGAGTGGCTGTACCTTTTTTCATAGAGCACTAAAGTATATTTTTAAGTGTGTGGTTCTTTGTCTTGGTCACTGTGTGGGACTGTTGTCCTGGTATATAAATAGATAGATAGACTTGAACATAGACTTTGAATACTTGATGTGTGTCAGCGGACCTACCTAAATATTAGGCGGGCAAAGTCTCAGAACAAAGAAAAGGCATCCTGATTTTAATTTTTTACCTAGCCTCATCAAAATTTGCATGTAGACCTCCTTTAGTAATGCACATAGACCCATTGAGTTAGAGTCTGGTATGAACCATTGTTTTATTCTTGCACCTTTTCATACTCAGGAATGTAAACACAATCGTATTGCTCATGTGTTGCTATGATTCTTGAGTTTGTCTTGTGTTGTATTGTGTTGTGTTGTGTTACTAAGCATTTCCTTCACCTGAACAATGAGCTGCCCCACATCCCTGCCTGAACCACGTGTGCATTTTGAGGTGAGTAACGTGTTGAATGCCAGAGAAAAAAATGATCAACAAGAGAAGTAAGATGCAGAAAATTTTAAAATTCAAGCCACACAAGTCATCTTGTGCAGTTTAATGACATTTGCTTGAGTCATTTCAGGAACATATTGAAAAGTAGGCAGAAACAAAGTTCCTTGGATCGCTATTTTTTAAAGGTTTCCTGGTCAAGACGGCCTCTGACCACGATGGCCCCTCACGACGGCCCTCCCCGACGGCCCCATTTTTACCATGACGGTCTCATATGTTTACCCTAACGACCCCATGTTTACCATGGCAACTCAGCGTTCCTGAGATAGTGTTTTGTAGTATGGAGAGTTAAAAACCATAACATATTGGTACACCGATGTACCCTGTGCATATAGTGCATATACGTATACAGGGTGTAACATGACTTTCTGTAAATACTGAAAGAGGTGAGAGAACATGCATTTCTAAGCAGAAAATGTTATATACGCATATGCATTTTAAGGTTTTTGTTTACCCATAAGATGATTTTAAAATTTCTGAGAGGCGCGTGATGGTCCATTGTGTTTTTTATGAGATGACGATGACTTACTGGCTTGCTGCAGCAGCCGGAGGTGCCACTCGGCTAAATATCGAATGTTTTAATGTTATGTTTTGCAATCTGTGGAATAGTTCAGTATCTTACATTTTAAGAGAGATTGTATTAACAAGTATGCAATTTACTGATAAACATTACACGATAACAAAAGTAAGTACTCACATACGTACTACGTGGTACAGTACCTATCACTGGGTGAGGAAGGAGGGGGAAGGATAGGGGAGGGGTGAGCAACTGATTTGTTAATACAATCTGTCTTAGTATAAGATCTTGTATTAACAAGTATAATTTGAAACCGTCTTACGGGTAAAAAAAAAAGAGCTGAGGTCATCGTGGTAAACATGGGGCCGTCGAGGAGGGCCATTGTGGGAGGCCGTCGTGGTCAGGGGCAGTCTTGACCATGACCCTTTTGAAAGAGGCCATAAGTGAATCAAGGTGAAGGTCAAAGTGATCCAAAAAAACAGAGAAGAGAAGAAGAATCTGATGAAAATTAGAAACTTTATGAGATGACGATGACTTACTGGCTTGCTGCAGCAGCCGGAGGTGCCACTCGGCTAAATATCGAATGTTTTAATGTTATGTTTTGCAATCTGTGGAATAGTTCAGTATCTTACATTTTAAGAGAGATGGTATTAACAAGTATGCAATTTACTGATAAACATTACACGATAACAAAAGTAAGTACTCACATACGCATTCACGTGGTACAGTACCTATCACTGGGTGAGGAAGGAGGGGGAAGGATAGGGGAGGGGTGAGCAACTGATTTGTTAATACAATCTGTCTTAGTATAAGATCTTGTATTAACAAGTATAATTTGAAACCGTCTTACGGGTAAAAAAAAAAGAGCTGAGGTCATCGTGGTAAACATGGGGCCGTCGGGGAGGGCCATTGTGGGAGGCCGTCGTGGTCAGGGGCAGTCTTGACCATGACCCTTTTGAAAGAGGCCATAAGTGAATCAAGGTGAAGGTCAAAGTGATCCAAAAAAACAGAGAAGAGAAGAAGAATCTGATGAAAATTAGAAACTTTATGAGATGACGATGACTTACTGGCTTGCTGCAGCAGCCGGAGGTGCCACTCGGCTAAATATCGAATGTTTTAATGTTATGTTTTGCAATCTGTGGAATAGTTCAGTATCTTACATTTTAAGAGAGATTGTATTAACAAGTATGCAATTTACTGATAAACATTACACGATAACAAAAGTAAGTACTCACATACGTACTACGTGGTACAGTACCTATCACTGGGTGAGGAAGGAGGGGGAAGGATAGGGGAGGGGTGAGCAACTGATTTGTTAATACAATCTGTCTTAGTATAAGATCTTGTATTAACAAGTATAATTTGAAACCGTCTTACGGGTAAAAAAAAAAGAGCTGAGGTCATCATGGTAAACATGGGGCCGTCGAGGAGGGCCATTGTGGGAGGCCGTCGTGGTCAGGGGCAGTCTTGACCTTGACCCTTTTGAAAGAGGCCATAAGTGAATCAAGGTGAAGGTCAAAGTGATCCAAAAAAACAGAGAAGAGAAGAAGAATCTGATGAAAATTAGAAACTGAAAAAGAAATATTAATTTTAAGCGTCTCATAAAGTTAAGCGTTAATTGATGAAATTTAGAAACTGAAAAAAAAATTAATTTTAAGTGTTTTGCAAAGTTAAGTGTTAATGTTTCCTACCATTTTCTATATTTTTTGCCATTTGCCCTCCTCCTCTGCCACCACTTTCGCTTTCGGACATCGCCTCCCTTGAAAGATAAGGTTTCACATTTTCGTATCATTTTCATATTATTATTTTTCATTTATTATTGCCTTATGTTCTATTATCTACTTCATTTACAGGTATTAATGGTTAGGTTAGGTATATTGAATGATTCAAATGTACAGTAAGTCCTCTCCTTATACGGTACATATGCGTTCCTGAAAACCTTACTGCATATTGAATTTACCGTATACCGAACCCATTATAACATGTAATAATAGGGAATGCGTTCCAGCACGTCAGAAGTCACCCCTACAGAAATGAAAATACATGAAAATAATCATAAAAAAAAAAAAAAGTAAAGTACTGCACAAAAGAAGTAAAGAGAAAATGTTTTTATTTACCTTTCAATCGCCATGTATTCTATCACATGATGTCCTTCCTGAGGCTAAGGGACAGTAGGGATTTCAGCCATTACTCATCTTTCGCCGAGTGGGCAGACAAGGACAAGACATCGTCGTCTGCACTGTCGGAAGCAGATGTAGAAGGGCCAGCTGTAGCAGGATCAGCACGTTTCAGTTGTTTGAAGAAAGAGGATATTGAGGAAAGGCCAGCTGTAACAGGGTCGGCAGGTGTGATAGGGACGGCATGTCTGACTGGCTTGAAGAACGAGTAGATGGAGGACTTTAGTTTTTCTTGTTTTTTCATCATAGATTTCTTGATAAATCTAGACACTTTTCTCTACGTCATGAGCCACTTTGCTACTTTTGGCTGGATTTGGGTCACGTTCCTTCAGAGTTTCCAGAACTTTTTCGATACCACCGAGACATTCTCTAAGAGTTTTGTTGTTCAGGCCACGCACAGGTTCTTCTTGCTCGTCTCCCTCTTCTGCTTCCTGTGATGCCTTGTCTAGCTCTATAAGTTCATCATTTGAGAGAGATTCATCATGGCTTTCCATAAGATCTTGGATATCATCATCATCAACTTCATCGAGGCCAGCCCTATTTACTATGTCATTTCTGATTACGCTGATGTTGTCTTCAGCGAAGCCTGGGAAGTCATGCGCACATTCTGGCCATACTTTATTCCATGCCAAGTTCATGGTAGACGTCTTCACTTCGTCCCAAGATGACTTGATGTTACCTAAGTCATGCTTAACCCATTCGCCCCGGAAGTTAGAAAACACGCACCGCGCTCCATCCGGGCGGCCCGCGCGCGCCAAGATTTGAAGCTTTAGTATTGAATAATCAATGTTTTAGCCATAAACTCAATATATTCATCACATACTATATATCAGGATGTGTAAAAATATTTGTATGTTACAATACACTTCCCATTGCTATGCTAAAAAGGAAAACAATACAAAATTTTACTTATTATAATTTATTAATTTTTTTTTTTTTTTTTTTTTTTTTACAGTTCGGGAGATTTCTCCCTGAATCTCTTTAGTGGTGGTGCTGTGATGGCGGAGGTGGAGGGCTGTGAGGGAAAGGCGGAGGTGGAAGGGAGTGCGGTGATGTCGGAGGTGGAGGGCTGTGGCCTGGTGGTGGTGAAGATGGGTAGAGGAGGCGTTTTGCATGGGGTGGTGAGGAATGGTGGCTCCAGGCAGAGGGTGGTGGCGGACCCTCACCACCCCTACTTCATCCCCACCAGGATCCTCAGATTTGTGGAAAGAGAAAGATAAAATTTAGATTTCATTCAATAAAATAAAGCCTCCATAATATATATAGTACAATATATAATTTGTTTTCATATAATGAATTATATACTTACTAAATTGAAGTACTCCAGCTCCGACACCTCTTGCCATCCATGACGAAAGATGAATGGACCATATATAGCTTATAAAAATTTGCGCAATATATAGCAATCATGAATTGCCATATATAGTATTTCTGTCTGTACAGATAGCCTAAAGCGTCTTATATCAGAGTGAAGCATCTCATTTGCGGTAAACACTGTTATTTATTGTTGAAAAGAGTCCCCTAATATATCTAGCACTTGCATGCCAGTATGTGTAGCAAATGACAACATATACCTGTCATGCAAAATATACATTATTTCAAAGCGAAATAAAGAGAGAGAGAGAGAGAGAGAGAGAGAGAGAGAGAGAGAGAGAGAGAGAGAGAGAGAGAGAGAGAGAGAGGCTTCAATATGTCAGCACATACACACACACACACACACACACACACACACACACACACACACACACACACACACACACACACACACACACACACACACACACACACACACACAGAATAAAGAGCTGTTGAAGGAAAAAGAGATGGAGAAAGAAAACCAACAACTAAGGAAACAATGCGAAGAAATGAAGGCTAAACTCATGGAAATGGAGATAAAAATATCCGAAGGGGACTTGAAGAAAGAGGAATGTCTTAATCTAATTGACACTAAGATGAAAGAAGTGAATCATGAACATCTGGAGGTGCAAAGGTCATTTAGAGAGATAGTAAAAAAGCAGGAAGAGGAAAATAAAGGGATTACGCAGAGGGAAATGGTAAAGGCACTAAAGGAAAATGAGTATGTGGTGAGAGATATCGCTTAAAAGAAAAAAATGTGTGATTATAATAGGATTGCGAGAGGAAACTAACAGGAACTGGCAGGACAGGAGGGATAAGGAAAATGACAAGATTAAGTCTTTACTGAACAAGATCTCTGTGGAAGAAGAGGACCTATATGCTGAGGTAGAAGAAAGTGTGAGATTGGGAGCTTTTGAGGAAGGCAAGAATAGACCATTAAAATTGAAATTAAAGTCTCAGGTGGCAGCGGAGGCCTTGTTGAGGAGGGCTTGGAAACTTAAGGACTCTGAGGAAACAAAAACAATTTACATAAGAAGAAATATGTCACAAGATGAGAGAATGAAGATGAAGGAGCTAGTATCTGAAGTGAAGGAGAGGAATGACGAAAGAACAGAGGAGGAAAAGATCAAGTTTTTTTGGAGGATGAGAAATGGGAGGCTAAAGAAGTGGTGGATAAAACAGACGGAATAGGCATTACATGGAAGAACAAGACTAGGAATGGAATAAAAGTGACTTACACGAACATAGATGGATTTCTGTCTAAGAGGCTAGTATGGATTACCTAAGAAATAACGAACCGGACATAATGTGTGTAGTGGAAACAAAGCTAAGGCCCGAAATAAAGCGAGACTGGTTTGTTGTAAAACACTACAAAGTATGGAGAAATGATAGAAAAAATAAAGGTGGTGGTGGTATAATGGTTCTTACTAAGGATGATCTGATAGTGAGAGAAATGAGGAAGTGATAAGTATGCTTATAACAGATGGCAAGAGGGACATTAATATTATAACAGTATACATACCACCCAGAACCAGTGCTTGGGAATATGAACAGTACCAAATGGTGATGAGAAATACTCTAGACAGAATGAAGCAAGAACTCAACAGAAAGGATAGAGTGATGATAGTTGGAGACTTTAATTGCAAAGAAATAGTGTGGGAAGACTACGAAGTGGTGAAAGGTGGTGAGTGGGCAGAAGAATTGTTAAAGGTAGCAACAAATAACTTGATGGCACAGTGGGTGAGATCACCAACAAGGTGCAGGGGACAAGATGTTGCAGCAAGGTTGGATTTGGTATTTACCAGGGGAATCTCTCTAAAAGAGGAAATTGAACATGAAAGTCCCTTGGGGAAAAGCGATCATGATGTCCTAAGCTTTGAGCTGGATACAGAATTAAGCACGAATAAGATTGTGGAATGCAGGGAGGAAAAATTAAATTATACTAGGGCAAATTATAACCATATAAGGGAGTTCTTTAATGAAATTGACTGGTCCGTGGTATACCAGGAAAGGGATATGCAATTGAAATACGATAAATTTATGGATTTGTATAACTCTGCTGTGAAAAAGTTTGTGCCATATTACAGAAAGAGGACTTTAAATAATAAACAGTGGTTTAATAGAAATTGTGAAGAAGCAAAAAAGAACAAAGAAAAGGCATGGAAGAAACTTAAGAAAACAGTGATGTATTATCAAGGAAGGCTACAAAACAGCAAGGAATAGATATGTTGAAGTAAGGAGAACAGCACAGAAGGAATATGAACAGAGGGTGGTGGAAAACTGTGATAGTGACCCAAAATGTTTTACAAATTCATAAATGGAAAACTAAATAAAATGGAGGCAATAGAAAAGGTAAAAATGGGAAGAAGTATATGAAGATGCTGGAGATAGCTGAAATTTTGAACGACAACTTTTGCAAAGTGTTTACAAAGGAGGAGCATTTTATGGGAGGAAGGCCTACGGAAATAAAGCAAATGCAGGACATCATGGTTACTAAGGAAGATGTAAGGAAAATTATAAGCAATCTGGATATTAATAAATCAATGGGGCCTGATGGCATATCTGGGAGGTTGCTAAAAGAATGTAAGGATCAATTGTTGAACCCCATATTTGATATTGTGGAAACCTCCATACGAACAGGATTAGTCCCGAAAGAGTGGAAAAGAGCTGACATTGTGCCTATATATAAGAATGGTAGTAGAATGGAACCGCTAAATTATAGACCAGTATCGTTGACTAGTATATTGTGCAAGGTATGTGAAGAAGTAATTAAAGCTAAGTGGAGTGAGTATCTAGAAAGTGAAAACATTCTGAGTGAAAGGCAGTTTGGTTTCAGAAAAGGAAGATCGTGTATCCAATTTATTATGTTTTTATTCAAGAGTGACTGACATACTACAACATAGAGAGGGATGGGTGGATGCTATCTACCTGGACTTGAGAAAGGCCTTTGATAAAGTACCACACAATAGACTGATGTGGAAACTAAAGATGATTGGAGGAGTAAATGATAAACTAGCAAAATGGATGGAAAATTACTTAATGGGAAGAGAAATGAGAACAGTGGTGAGAGGAAAGAAGTCCGAGTGGAAGAAGGTAACCAGTGGAGTTCCACAAGGGTCAGTGCTGGGTCCCATCATGTTTTTGATTTATGTTAATGATATGCCAGTAGGAATTGACAGTTATATGAACATGTTTGTGGACGATACTAAAATTATGAGGAGAGTAAAGAATGTGGAAGATTGTAACAAGTTACAGGAAGATCTTGATAAAATATATGAGTGGAGTAAAGAGTGGCAGATGGAATTTAATATAGACAAGACCCATGTTATGAAAATGGGAAGAAGTAGATACAGACCAAACTGGGATTACAGGCTGGGTGATGAGAAAATTAAAGAGACCAATGAGGAGAAAGACTTAGGAGTAACCGTGCAAAACACTTTGTCACCGGAGAAACACATTAACAAGATTTTTTGGAAAACATACAACATGCTTCAAAATATTGGCCTTGCATTCCACTACCTAGATGAAGGAATGATGAAGAAGATATTATGCACCTTAATAAGACCCCAGCTAGAATATGCAGCATGTGTCTGGTCACCGCATATGAAGAAAAATGTGAAGAAGGTAGAAAGGGTACAAAGGCTGGCAACAAGGATGGTACCAGGACTCAGGAAGTTAGACTATGGGGAAAGACTGAGGAAGCTGGGGCTAACCACATTAGAAGAGAGAAGAACAAGAGGAGACATGATAACTATGTATAAATTGGTGAACAAGATTGACATACTGCATAGAGAGTTGATAAAGGTGACCACAAGTAATTATCTCCAAGGACATGGAAAAAAGCTAATAAAGGACATGTCTAAATGACGTGAGAAAATACAGTTTCCCGCATCGTAGCATTGATAAGTGGAATAAACTGAGCAGTCATGTCGTTGACGCGGTGTGTGTCAATCAGATGAAAGAGAGATATGACAGGAATGGACAAGGAGACAGGACACAGAGAGCTTAGCTCGGGCCCTGTAATACACAAATAGGTAAATACACACACACACACACACACACACACACACACACACTGGCGATAGGTCATTGGTAATTGTCACCCCAAGAAAAAGACCTTGGGGTGACAATTACCAATGACCTATCGCCAGAGAGACATATAAACAAAATAATTGGAGAAGTATTGAACTTATTGAGGAACATAAGAGTGGCGTTCGTATATCTAGATGAAGAAATGATGAAGAAAATAATTACTGCAATGATAAGACCGAGGCTTGAATATGCAACAATACAGTGGGCTCCGAACTTAAAGAAACACATAAGGAAACTAGAGAAAGTACAAAGGGCTGCAACGAAAATGGTGCCTGACTTAAGAGATTTGACTTATGAAGACAGACTGAAAAGAATGCAACTTCCAACCCTGGAAAACAGAAGAGAAAGGGAGACCTGATAGCAATATACAGAGTGATGATTGGCATGGAAAAATGGATAGGGAAGATCTGTGTATGTGGAATGGAAGAATGTCGAGAGGGCATGGGAAAAAACTAAAATGGCCACTTATAGGAGAGATGTGAAAAATATAGCTTCCTCATAGAAGGGTGGAAGCATGGAATAGTTTAGACGTGGAAGTGGTCAACGCAAGGAATATTCATGATTTTAAGAAAAAGCTGGACATTAATAGATATGGAGACGGGACAACACGAGCATAGCTCTTTTCCCGTATGTTACAATTAGGTAAATACAATTAGGTAAATACACACACACACACACACACACACACACACACACACACACGAAAACCTGCAAAAAACTACAAATGGAAACACTATGAGAGAGAGAGAGAGAGAGAGAGAGAGAGAGAGAGAGAGAGAGAGAGAGAGAATTATCACCAGATAGTGGAGGATGGGGGTGACGAACATGATCTCTCTCTCTCTCTCTCTCTCTCTCTCTCTCTCTCTCTCTCTCTTTCTCTCTCTCTGTCTTTGAGCTGGTGGCTGTGGCTGCTACAGCTGACGAAACAGAGAAAAAATAAACCTTCATGTGAAAACTTATTCTTGTCTGCGATATAATAGTTACATATATTCATTTTCCTAGATAATATACATATCTAAGAGAACGAATGGCTGCTGGTTTTCTTGGGTACACTCATCTAAAACGCTTATGGCCCGCAAGACGTAATAATACGTCCCCGGACTGGAGGTAAAGCTTCTTGACGTATATATACGTCACCGGACTGGCGCGCGTAGCCACCATGACGTATATATACGTCCCCGGACTGAAAGGGTTAATGTTATATGACTTCCACCATTCTCTGATAGTGGGCTTGCCAGGCCCATCTGTGCCCTTTATCAGTTGCTCCATGATTCGCTGCTGGTAGTAGGTTTTTAGTGTTTGCCATGATTATTATGAATATATTTGTACTTACAATAGACCCTTTAATATTCCATTTATTCATCTAATTAGTAATGCATGTAAGTAATATGTAATGCAGTTAAAAAAAGGGGGGGAGGGGAAGAGATAATAGGCTCCAAGGGTGGTCCAGTTAAAGTCAATACTGTCAGTGGCACACCAAGTTCATGGTAGACGTCTTCGCTTCATCCCAAGATGACTTCATGTTATCTAAGGCGTGCTTGGTGTTATACGACTTCCACCATTCACTGATAGTGGGCTTGCCAGGCCCATCTGTGCCCTTTATCAGTTGCTGTATGGTTCTCCACTGGTAGTAGTTTTTTAGTGTTTGCCATGATTATTATGAATATATTTGTGCTTACAATAGACCCTTTAATATTCCATTCATTCATCTAATAAGTAATGCATGTAAGCAATATGTAATGCAGTTAAAAAAGGAGGGGACGGGAAGAGATAATAGGGCTCCAAGGGTGGTCAACTTAAAGTCAGTACTGTGAGTGTGGCGGTGGATGACGTTATCACCCCTGGTCCCCCGCACTGGGGCCTCTTGGATGACATGAGTGGATACCATATCTGTGAATTTTTCTTGCTGTATATTGAATCGAGGGTAGTAATTTCCAAATACCGTAACTGTGAATTTACCGTATAAAGAACAACTGTATAACGAGGACTTACTGTATTTGGCTCTTATTTTATTCAGGTTTTACCCTTATTATAAAATTTCATATGTTTTCGTAGGGCTTGGAACAAATTAGGCGATTTACATTTAAAATGTGACTCATTATACGAAAAAATCATGATACTAAAGCCACTCCGGAACGAATTAATTTTGTGTCTAGAGGCACCACTGTACTGGTTAAATCTTGTATTAGTGAGTTGGACAGAATAGGGGTGAAAAAAAAGAAGAAAGTCTTGTGAAGTGAGGCTGCAGGAGGAGGGGAGGAATGCAGTTAGCAAAATCAGAAGAGCAGTTAACGTGAAAATAGCGATAAAAGATAGCAAGAGATGTAACATTCTGGTAGTGAGAAAGAGGCTGAAGACAATTAGTCAGAGGAGGGGAGTTGATGAGACATAAAAGATTTTGATTCCATCCTATTAATAAAACTGTTTGAGTGGAACCCCCCAAACATGCGAAGAGTAGAGGGGATCCTTGCAATTTGACGGGGTTAGGGCGGTTTTTCATCAGTCGAATCAGCATTTATTTGAATCGTGAAGCAATTTTTCCCATAAGATACTTAAGAATTAGGGGGGATAGGGACCAACCTCCAGCCTGGACCCCCCAAAACATTACTATAACCTCTAAAAACACTAACTTAGACTAAATCAGTACTATTAAAGGCTTTATTTATATCTAACTTGTTTTATTAAACAATAGGGTGCTGTACCGTACATTTTTAGAAATAAAACACTGCAGCGGTCTCACGGTACTTGTCCCTGTTCTTCCAAATTGTTGATACTGTTGATCTAGGGACACCCATTTGCACTGCAATGACACTGTGAGCTATACCTGCCTCACACTTTCTTATAAGCTCAAGCTATCTTTGAAAGGCAGGAAATTGTGTTTCTTAGGGCTGGGGCTGGAGGTGGCTTTCCGTTGTCTTGTATCAGATGAAACACACCGTTTTCCTCTAGCATTAATTTTTAGTCAAATTAAGATCTATGGTTTCTAATTAACACTTTTATAATAAAATTAATTTTCTTGTTAATTGGAATAATGCTATAATCTCAGATCAATAGAATCTTGATAAGTAGATGTAAATATATTTGTATATAGGTATATATTTTTTGTCCTAGCCTAACGGTGAAAAGTACTTCAGTTGTTTGTTTACATTTCTCTGGGACTGCGACACTCCAAGGCAGAACTTCCAAGGAACAACTGGCCAAGATGAGCAGCTCTGTTGTTTATGAATGGACAAAGCTGTCTGAAGAGTTTCTGACAGGGAGCATTAGAGGCCAAAAATAGCAACGGTTTGCTGGGGGTGAAGGGGCCACCATGTTTGTTTACAGTTGACAAATGCAACAAAGGCGGAAGAGAGCTTGTGTGTGATGACCAGCATCGACAAAAGTTGACAGTTTTCAGAAAGTTGACAGAAAAAGTTGACGGAAAAGTGCTCGTGTGATGCCACCTTAAGTGACACACAAGGTAGCGTCGGTTAACACTTTCGCTTGGCAGGTTTGCGGGGAATTTGGGGTGGCAGTGGATTTGATCGGGTGGGTGGCACGTGAGATATGAATGTTGAATTGGCGAGTCAGTTGGTCGAACCTTGAGGATTGGGTATTAATTAACTGAGTTCGAATTGGCAATAATTCGAACTGCGAACGATCGAATCACAAGGATTCCCTGTATTCCATAGAAGGACCAAAGGTGGACAAGAGCACTCTTATATCCACTCTTCCGCTCTGAACGGACTTCCAAATTGCGAGCGGAGGAGCACGAGTTGAGAAGCACGAGTGCCAAAAATTGGAAATAAAAGCAGAGGAGCATGTAGTGGACACTTTAAAATCATAATCCGCTCTTTTGCTTTCTCTCTCTTTTTCTCATTCTCTGCTCACAGAGTCCTCTCTTCTGCTTGCAGTCTTTTTGCTCATTCTCCACTCATGCCTCCATTCATGCTTCCTCTCTCTACTTGTACTTTCGCTCTCCACTCACAAGTGTTAGGTGAGGATAGTGAAGAGGAAGGGGAGGAAGAGGAGGAGATGACAACTTAACTTCCTGTGCATTAATTTACTTCTCTTGTTTATCCAGTAAATTCAAATGAAGGAAAACTCATTCATATCTCTCTCTCTATCTCTCTCTCTCTCTCTCTCTCTCTCTCTCTCTCTCTCTCTCTCTCTCTCTCTCTCTCTCTCTCTCTCTCTCTCTCTCTCTCTCTCTCTCTCTCTCTCTCTCTCTCTCTCTCTCTCTCTCTCTCTCTCTGTGTGTGTGTGTGTGTGTGTGTGTGTGTGTGTGTGTGTGTGTGTGTGTGTGTGTGTTTGCCTATTTATATTTACCTAGTTGTATTGTGGAAGGCTCGAGTGGGGCTCATAGTGTCCTGTCTTCATGTCTCCATTTATCTAATTTTTCCTTAAAGTTATGCACATACTGTGCTGTAACAACTTCCCTATTCAATGGATTTCTTTTTTCCATCATTTTGTGTGAAAAACTGTATTTACCAATATCCTTCACACACTACTTCATCCTGATCTTCTTTTCATGGCCTTCTGTCTTTCGATATTCTTCTATCAACAGCACCATGTCTTCTTTGTCTATCTTTTCAATGCCATTGACTATCTTGTACATTGTTATCAGGTCCCCACATTCTCTTCTATCTTGTAAGGTTGGCAGTCCCATTTCCTTCAGTCGCTCTTCATATGTTAGGTCCTTTAATTCCAGCACCATCTTTGTAGCAATCTTCTGAATCCTTTCCAATTTTCTTATATTCTTTTTAGAGTTCAGAGACCACACCACTGCTGCATATTCCAGCCTGGGATGTATCATGCTTGTGATGATTTTTTTTCATCATATATTTGTCCATGTATTGAAATGCCACTCTTATATTAGTCAACATTTTATATGATAGTCCAAATATCTTGCTTATGTGATTTTCGGGGCTCAGATTTTCCTGTATGATCACTCCCAAATCTTTTTCCTTCATTATTTGTTCCGCTCCCATCAAATAGTTCTATACCAGTCTTTTACTCTTTCCTAGTTCCATTATGTGACATTTCTTATCATTAAACTCTAATTTCCACTGCCTGCTCCACTTAAAGATCTTGTTTATATCTTCCTGTAACAGCAGACAGTCCTTTCTGGTTTTGACAACTCTTAACAGCTTTTCATCATCAGCAAATAAATTTATATAACTGTTTACCCCGATGTGAATGTAGTTTACATAAATCTGAAACATAATGGGGGTTAACACTGAGCCTTTTGGCACTCCACTAGTTACTTTATCCCAAGATGAGTATGTATCTCTGATCACAGTTCTCATTTCCCTATCCTTCAAATAATCTTTTGTCCATTCTAGCAAAGTTCCTTGTAGTCCTCCTATGTTTTCTAGTTTCCAAAGTAGTCTTCTGTGAGGAACTCTATCAAAAGCCTCTTTAACTCCCTCAGTACCATCCCGTACACCCGTACGTGATGGGGAGGTATGGTACTACATACCATCACGTACACTGGTACGGGATACATTCGGAATAAAAGTTTAAAACTGTTTGGCTGCCTTGTTTGGCATCTGACATGGTGGTATTAGCAACTAGGATGGTCTAGGCTCCACCTACTCTGTGACAGCAGCAAATCAGTGAGTGATACATCACGACACGTCATGATGGGGTGGCGTGAACCAAGAGTGACGTAACGTAGTGCCGGTTTGTCTGAGTAGGATTATCGTGCTCTGTGCTCCTGCTTCCGTGCTATTTTTGTCCAAGGAACTGTGCTGCCTTCTCTGATAATGGAGGTGGATAGTGACTGTAGCTCTGGCTCTGAGTACTTGCCTGCTGACTCAGATGATGAGTTTAGTGATGATGATGAGTATAGTGATGAAAGTGACTTAGAGGAACTGAGTGATAGTGAGTTACTGGAGGAGAATGAGGCGGTGGTTGACTCTGGATGGACGTTCCTGGCTGACATATTCAGTGACGTTCGCCCTCACGCCATCCCTGAGTTCAGTGACCTTGACTGGGGGATAAATGGACATGTGCCAAAGTTTTTGTGTGCACGTGAGGCGTTTTGTTACTTTTTTATAATCACCCGTCATGTCACAGTGACCTGTGACCTGACAGCTTATACCTGACCTCTACTCTGCAGCACTGTGGTGCAGTCTTTTTTTGAGAGAGGGAACACCTCATACTATAGAGTTTTTTTCATAATTATTATTATTATTATCATTATTATGATAATTATTATGTGTTATTATAGTGTGTATTATGTGGAAACCATTTATATTCATATATACAGTGCACTTATACAATAAAAATGAATGAAAGTGACAAATACGAGCAAGTTTAGTGAGCGATTATGCGGGCGGTATAGAGGCGAGTCTCACGCCTAAGGCAATCGGTGTCGAATGGGTTAATATCCAGGTATACTGTGTCCACCCATCCATCTCTGTTTTCAAGTCCTGCAATAACTCTCGAGTAGAAGCTTAATAAGTTTGATACACATGACCTCCCTGTCCTGAACCCAAATAATCTGTTTGATATGACTTGCTTCTCTTCTACAGTAAGCCCCGCACTTGGCAAATTAATTAGTCTGGCGAAACTACCGCCAAATGCGAATTTCCCCAAGCACGAGTTCTTTATACCATATAAATTACCTAAAAAATTCCTCAATCAGTCTTTGGTCATTGCCAAAGTCCCTCTTTTGACCCCTAAAATACCATCTTTCAAGCTGAAATAAAATCTTTTGCCTTCACATATTAGAACACATGTACAAAACAGACCAATAAACAATAAATAAAGCTAATAAGACATGGTATAAAGGCTGTAACTCCTGTTTTTCCACCTGTTTCCGTAGTCCACTTTCGTCCTTGCTGCCACCACCATTGTCTTTATCCCTGCCGGTACCACCTGTTGCTCTGGTAGAGGCCATGTTGGCGGTAAATCGCCAGAATTCGTTCCCACGCTAGCACAAACAAAACGGCTGAACGGGACTCTCACACTGCATTCTGAAAGGTTTAGAGAGAGGTCTGACGTCACCGGGGAGCCACGTGGTTCACCATGCGGCTGTCAGGGGACCGCCAAATTTGAATTCAAATCACCAAGCATGCACTCGGTGGTCCGTGGCCACCATACTGCCAAAAGTGAATTTTGCCAAGCTGAGATTTGCCATATGTGGGGGCTTACTGTAGAAATTTAACCTCTTTTTTCGTTGATAATTATTTCATACAACTTCCCCAAGACACTTGTAAGTGACACTGGATTAGTGGTTCAGTTGCCTTTCTTCCTTTAAGTATCGGTATTATGTCATCTCCTCCATTCTAGTGGAACTTTCCCTTCATTTACTGAACTTCTAATTATTTCCCAAATTGGATCCAGTAGTTGCTCTTTACATTCTTTTAACACCCAGCCTGATACACCATCTGGCCCCATTGCTTTTCTGACATCCAACTTATCCAGTAATCTTCCAATATCCTCTTTGTGCATTGCAATCTACTGTAATCCTTGGCCATGCAATGTCCTACTAGGTTTTGTAAAATCTTCTACAGTGAATACCGTTTTGAAGCTCATATTCATTATTTCACATATTTCCTTCTCTGTTTGGTATATCTTTCCTTCTTTAATTATTTCTTCAATTGTTTCCTTGTTCTTTGTTTTGCCATTTATAAATTTGTAGAAAAGTTTGGGTTCATCTTTGTTTTTATTCATCAAATCATTCTCAAAGTTTCTTTCTCCTTGCTCTAATATATTCATTTCTGGCATCTTTGTACTGCTGTCTGTTATAGTAATTTCTCTGTTTTACAAGTTTCTTCCATGCTTTATCTTTTGTCTTTTTAGCCTGTATGCATCTAGTATTGTACCAAGCATGTATGTTTTTCTTAACTCTATAAACAGGTACAATTTTTTTTACTCCTTCATTATGTTTCTGTAAGAATATGTCATATTTCCCTTATACTGTCTTTCTGTACATGGTATTTCTCCACTCAATATCAAGAAAATATTCTTAATTTTTCAAAATCCACTCTTGCATAATTTAATCTCTCCCTTGTAGTCATCTCTGTAACTAATCCCATCTTCCTCCTGAATTTGCATCTCTAATGTCACATGATCAGTTCTTCCCATTGGACTAAGGTATTGTATGAATGGAGGGGGCTCTGGTTTCTTTGTGAATACTAGGTGTGTGTGTGTGTATTTATTTACTAGTTGTATTTACCTAGTTGTAGTTTTACAGGGCCTGGGCTTTACGCTCGTGTGGCCCCGTCTCCATATCTACACTTATCCAATTTTTCTTTAAAACTATGCACACTTGTTGCTGACACCACTTCCTCACTCAAACTGTTCCAAGTCTCAACACATCTTTGCGGGAAACTATATTTTTTTAACATATCTCAGACATCTTCCCTTCCTCAGTTTTTTACAATGCGATCTTGTGCTTCGAATGTCATATTCTTCTCTCAGGATCAGTTTCTCATTATCCACTTGATCCATTCCGTTAATCAATTTATAAACTTGTATCAGATCCCCTCTCTCTCTTCTCTGTTCCAGGGTTGGTAGATCCATAGCTTTTAGTCTCTCCTCATATGTCATCCCTTCAAATTTTGGAACCATTCTTTTAGCCATTTTTTGTAGTCTCTCCAATTTCTTTATGTGTTTCTTTTTATGGGGGGTCCACACAACTCCTACATATTCCAATCTGGGTCTTATTTTAGTACTTATCAATTTCTTCATCATTTCTTTGTCCATGTAGTGAAATGCTAATCCAATATTCCTTAGCAAATTATGTCTCTCTGAAAATTCTACCAATATGGCTTACCGGTTGATTGTTTTATTCCATCATCACTCCCAAGTCCTTTTCCTTTTTTACTTTTTCTAGTTCTACTCCATCTCCCATCTTATAGATTCCCACTGGTCGTCTTTCACTTTTTCCCATTTCCATGACATGGCTTTTGTCCACATTGAATTCCATCTCCCATTTTTTATTCCATTTCCAAATCTTGTTTAAGTCTTCCTGCAGTATTTCACAATCCTCTTTTTGATTTATGACTCTGCACAGTTTCGCATCATCCGTAAACAGATTTATGTAGCTGTTCACTCCCTCTGGCATGTCGTTTATATATATGAGAAAAAGTATTGGCGTCAATACTGACCCCTGTGGCACTCCACCGTCTACTGCTCTCCACTTGGACTTCATATTTTTATCTACTGTCCTTATTTCTCTCCCCCTCAAGTAATTTTTCATCCATCTCAATGTGCTTCCTTTTAAGCCACCTTTCTCTTCTAACTCCCATAGTAATCTTTCATGTGGCACTTTATCAAACGCCTTTTTTAAATCTAAATAAATACAGTCAATCCATCCCTCTCTCTCTTGTACTTTATCAACTATTCTAGAGTAGAAACTCAATAAATTTGTTACACACGACAGACCTTTTCTAAAACTAAATTGGCTATTTGATAATTTGTTGTCTTTAAAAAACTCAATCCATTCTTTCTTTATTACTCTTTCACACATCTTGCATATTACACTAGTTAGTGATACCGGTCTGTAATTTAAAGGTTCTTCCTTCTTTCCACTCTTATATATGGGAACCACCTCAGCTTTTTTCCATTTACTGGTACTGTTCCATTTTCTATTGAACATTTTATGATGTTGTATAGAGCAGAGGTTCCCAAACTTTACCATGCTAAGGACCCCCCAGATATTTAAGTCCCATCCGAGGACCCCCAGCCAATCAGAAGTTACTATTACCATACCAAGGTACCCATTATATGATTACAATGCAGTAAATTTACTATTTGCATATTCCTACACGAAGAAAGTCTTAAAATAAACATTTGAAATATTTTCAAAAAAGTCTGACGACACATGGCGCAATCGCTGAATTTTAAGTGCTTAAGTGTTTTGTTTAAGTGTTAGTGAGAAGAAGAAAAACAAAAGGGAAGTTATTTGTGATCAATTCAAGTAGTGAGTCATTTTTTTATATAATTAATTCCATACTTAAGATTACTTAAAGATAATAATACTACTTATAATTTCCTTTCTAGACTTAAATCATTCCTACATATTTGAGCATTACACTACGTCGTAATAAATTCAAATTAACCCTTAAACCTCGGGACTTTAAGACTTTTCACTCGCTAACTCGAGGTTTGGCGAGAAACACACAAAATAGCTTGTATTCACATACTGATTATACTAGGAAATTCAATAAAGAGTGAGTACAAATGATATTATGTCCACAACCGACTCTTCCTCTTTGCAATGCAAAAAACCAGAAGCATCTAGATGCTATGGTTACCAAAATATCACAGGTTGAATGAGGTGCTATCATCGGTGTGCGTGGCGATCGGCTGCGCCGGCACCTGGCTAAAGTGAAAGAAAACGGGTACCTTCTATCCTCTCTCCTAAGGTTGGCGGGAGAAGTAGCGGACCCCCTAGGACCTTCTCAGGGACCCCCAGGGGTCCGGGGACCCCAGTTTGGGAACGACTGGTATAGAGGACTTGCTAGTTCTTCTCTACATTCTTTTAATATTCTGCCTGAGACTTCATCCGGTCCCATTGCCTTCTCATCTAACTAATTCAGTCATCAACTCTTTTATTTCAAGCTTGGTTACTTTAATATCTTTCATATGGACAGTCTCTCTATTACCCTGTGGTCTTTCAAATTTGGATTCCTTAGTAAAGACCTCCTGAAATTTACTATTTAAAAGTTCTGCCATAATTTTTGGGTCTTCCACCATCCCGTTCTCTCCTTTTAACCTTTTTATTGTTTCTTTTTGCCTTATTTTTTCATTTATGAATTTGTAGACAAATTTCGGTTGTTCCTTACAATTTTCGACAATGTCCTTTTCATAGTTCCTTTCTTCTTCCTTTCTCACCTTAGCATATTAATTTCTTGCTGTTTTGAAGTTTTTCTTATTTTCTGGATTTCTGTTTCTCCTCCACCTTTTCCATGCTCCATCTCTTTTCTCCTTTGCCCTAGCACACCTTGCATTAAACCAATCTTTCTTTCCTTCTTCTTTAGCTCTATATTTCGGGACATATTCCCTGACTCCTGTTTTGTATTTTTCCAAAAATAAGTTATATATCTCTTGCACCCTCTCTGAGTTTTCCAGAGAGGGTGCAAGAGAAATGTGTGTGTATGTGTGTGTGTGTGTTGCAGTTCTACAGGGCCTGGGCTTTTTGCTCGTGTGGCCCTGTCTCCATATCTACACTTATCCAATCTTACTTTAAAAGTATGCACACTCGTTGCAGACACTACTTCTTCATTTAAACTGTTCCACATCTCAATACATCTTTGCGGGAAATTATATTTTTTAACATCTCTCAGACATCTTCCTTTTCTCAGCTTTTTACTATGCGATCTTGTACTTCGGATGTCATATTCTTCTCTCAGGATCAGTTTCTCATTATCCACTTGGTTCATTCCATTGATCAATTTATAAACTTGTATCAGATCTCCTCTCTCCCTTCTTTGTTCCAGGGTTGGCAGATCCATAGCCTTTAGTCTCTCCTCATATGTCATCCCTTCAAATTCTGGAACCATTTTTGTAGCCATTTTTTATTTATTTATTTATTTTTTTTTTTTTATTTATACCATGTGGGCTATTCACGGGAGTTTATGGGCTAAAGGAGATACTTTTTGGGGGTACCTCCTATCTCAAAGCCCACCCGCTAGGAAACCGTTGCCCTGAGTGAGGAAGCCCAACCTACACTCGGACTGTGGACAGGATTCGAACCCGTGTGCTTGAAGACCCCTCGGAACCCAATTGGCTTTTTTGTAGTCTTTCCAACTTTCTTGTGTTTTTCTTTTTATGAGTGGTCCACACTACTCCTGCATATTCCAATCTGGGTCTTATTATAGTACTTATCAATTTCTTCATCATTTCTTTGTCCATGTAGTGAAATGCTATTCCAATATTCCTTAGCAAATTATATGTTTCTCTAAAAATTCTATCAATATGGCTTACCGGTTGATTGTTTTCTTCCATTGTCACTCCTAAGTCCTTTTCCTTTTTTACTTTCTCTAGTTCTACTCCATCTCCCATCTTATTGATTCCCACTGGTCGTCTTTCACTCTTTCCCATTTCCATGACTTGGCTTTTTTTCACATTGAATTCCATTTCCCACTTTTTACTCCATTCCCAGATCTTGTTTAGGTCTTCTTGCAGTATTTTACAATCCTCCTTTTGCTTTATAACTCTGCACAGTTTCGTATCATCTGCAAACAGATTTATGTAGCTGTTCATTCCTTCTGGCATGTCGTTAATATAAATTAGGAAAAATATTGGTGCCAATACTGACCCCTGTGGCACCCTGTGGCACTCCGCTTTCTACTGCTCTCCACTTGGACTTCATATTTTTAACTACCGTCCTTATTTCTCTCCCCCTCAAATAATTTTCTATCCATCTCAATGTTCTTCCTTTTAAGCCACCCTTCTCCTCTAACTTCCATAGTAATCTTGCATGTGGCACTTTATCAAATGCCTTTTTTAAATCCAAATAAATACAGTCAACTCATCTCTCTCTCTCTTGTACTCTATCAACTATTCTGGAATGGAAGCTCAATAAATTAGTTACATACGACCGTCTTTTTCTAAAACCAAATTGGCTATTTAATATTAATTTGTTGTCTTCAAGGAACTTGATCCATTGTTTCTTTATTATTCTTTCATACATCTTGCATATTACACTAGTTAGTGATACCGGTCTGTAATTTAAAGGTTCTTCCTTCCTTCCGCTCTTATATATGGGAACCACCTCAGCTCTTTTCCATTCTACTGGTACTGTTCCATTTTCTATTGAGCATTTTATGATGTATATAGGACTTGCTAGTTCTTCCTACATTCTTTCAGTATTCTGCCTGAGACTTCATCCGGTCCCATTGCCTTCTCATCTAACTAATTCAGTCATCAATTCTTTTATTTCACGCTTGGTTACTTTAATCTCTTTCATATAGACTGTCTCTATTACCCTGTGGCCTTTCAAATTTGGGTTCTTTAGTAAAGACCTGGAATTTATTATTTAATAGTTCTGCCATACTTTTTGGGTCTTCCACCATCCCGTTCTCTCCTTTTAACCTTTCTATTGTTCCTTTTTGCCAAATTTTTCCATTTATGAATCTGTAGAACAATTTTGGTTGCTCCTTACATTTTTCAACAATGTCCTTTTCAAAGTTCTTTTCCTCTTCCTTCCTCACCTTAACATATTCATTTATTGCTGCCTTGAAGTTTTCCTTAATTACTGGATTTCTGTTTCTCCTCCATCTTTTCCATGCTCCATCTCTTTTCTCCTTTGCCTTAGCACATCTTGCATTAAACCAATCTTTCTTTCCTTCTTCTTTAGGTCTATATTTCGGGACATATTCCCTGACTCCTGTTTTGTATATTTCCAAAAATAAGTTATACTTCTCTTGCATCGTCTCTGAGTTTTCCATCTCCTCCCAGTTTATGTTTTTAAAATAGTTCTTGAGATTCTCAATATCAGCCTTTCTGTAATTTAATCGGTCTCCTTTGTATGAATCATCTCTATCTTCCTTTCCCTCTTCTATATCCATTTCTAATATTACATGGTCACTCTTTCCCAATGGGCACTTATATCTTATATCATCATTCATTTGTATACCCCTTGTAAAAATTAGGTCCAATCTTGCCGGCTCGTCGTTTCCTCTGAATCTTGTGCATTCCTTTACTCTCTGGTCCATCATATTGTATATCATTAGGTTCAGGAATCTTTCTCCCCAGGCTTCTTCCCCCATACCACTTTCATAATTATCCCAGTCCACTTCTTTACAGTTGAAATCTCCTACTAATATCACTTTTCTCCTTTCTTTAACAATTCTTGTTAGACTCCTTATTGTGTCATCTATCATGTCTATATATTCTTGATTGGTCCATGAATTTGTTTTTGGTGGTACATATGTTACAATTATTGTTAACTTTTTTTTATTAATATGCATCTTAACATACAGTACTTCTGCTTTTCCTTCTCCATATACCACTTGGTTTATCACTATCTCCTTCCTTAACATTATCATGACTCCTCCTCATTTACCCCCTCTGTCTCTTCTCCATACATTATACCTATTATCCAAGTTTATTTTGATTGCCTCATTTAGTTTTGTTTCAGCCAGGCATACAATATCTGGATTTTCTTTCTTTATGTAATCTCTTAATTCTAATTTACTTGATGAATGTTCGTATATATACATCATTTTTAGTCTCTTGCCTTTATCATTTTTAGTTAAACTTGTTCCACTTTTTTCTCTTCCTTCTCGTTTATATACCATTTCCTTATCCTGTCTCCTAGAATTCTCCAAAAAAATGTTTTTTTCCTCTTCTGACCTTTCATTATTTTTTTCCCTTACTGCTGCTGCCAGTTCATTATATCTCTTCCTCTCTTCCTCATTTCTATTTTTCTTTATATATATATATATATATATATATATATATATATATATATATATATATATATATATATATATATATATATATATATATATATATATATATATATATATATATATATATATTATTCGGGTTTAACAGTACGTCACCCGGCTGTGGTTAGCTCCTGCAGCTCACTAGACTGTTATTCTGGCAAAATCGCCAGCTTAGTTACGGCCAGTACAGTGGGGAATATAAAACACTCCACAGAGTCCCCACTACTATAACTCACAGCCGACGTAACTCTCAGGTTCTTTCAAGGTCGCCAACAGTGTATATTTTCCCCCACTGTAAGGGAATCTCCTCAGCAACTCCTTCTCCTCCTGTACCCGACCAAGTAGAATTTATAAATGGTAGATGTTATGTGTAATGTGGCGAGGCCTTAATAACCCCTAGAGGAACCGCCCACAAGGACAATTCCACCCACTTCTCTATGAAGTATTAATGCCTCTCCGCACGCCTTGTCCACAGACGGTGATGAATCACAGACTGTGACAACACGCGCAGAATATATATTACTATACTATCCTACTACAACAGGTGCTTCCTAACACCTGTCAGACTGACATCCCTGGCCTACTACTACTGCAATATATGATGTGTACAGCACATCTGGTGATGTACACACAAGCCCAGACACCACCTACGGGTGACACCAGCTATACACGAGTCCAAATACTGGTCGCAGACAAGTCTGGCGGACGACAACTACGCACCACTAGCCGACATGAAGCCTCTCAGCATTCAATAGTGTGTGTGGCTACTACCACTACAATACAGTATACTACTGAAACTATACAAAAGATGGTGGGGCACACAGCCGCCCACCAAACCCCACTGGTGACCATGGCCACCAACAAAAACAGGACGAGACAAAGCGTGCCTCTCCGCGTCGCCACACCCGAGTGGAGGAACGCACAACAGGAAATGCAGCCCCGACCGGCTACACTTTCCTCAGGACAACAAGCCCGTTGTCCTACACAGCCATGGTTTACCCAGTAGCAGGCCAGCTACTCAACAGGAGGGCACAACTCCCAGACCGATGACTAGTGAGTAACAAGCGAAGCCCAGCAACACGAATCTCCCTAACACTGTGCCAGACCGACGAGAGTGCGTGTCTATCTCCGCTGAAGGCTAGCTGGTTACTATACACAGTATACTACTGATACGACACAACAGATGGTGGGGCACACAGCCGCCCCCCAAACACCAAACACCAACAAACAAACAGGACGAGACAATGCCGCGTCTCTCCCACGCGTTGCCGCCACAATACAGGACGGACGCACGAGAAATGTAGCCAAACTTACTACACCTCTCCCAGAGCAACAAGCCCGTCGCTCCAACAGTCACGGTCTACCCAGTAGCAAGCCAGCTACTCAACAGGAGGGCACAACTCCCAGACCGATGACTAGTGAGTAACAAGAACAGCCCAGCAACACGTGTCTCCACCCTGTGCCAGAAACCAAGAGCGCACGTGTCTACCTCCGCTGAAGACTAGCTGGTTACTAATGTGAAGCTCGCAGGCACACAAAATGGTGGAAACAAAGAGAGGGGTTTTGGCCGCATAACGGAATAGCGACAGCCCGCGCTTGGGCCAGAGGCTACACATATAATATAATTAAATAAAGGGGAAATAATGCGCTGGCCCTCACATATATATATATATATATATATATATATATATATATATATATATATATATATATCTTTGCAACCTTCTGTTTCTCTAAGTTTTGTTGTTCTATATAATATTTCTTCTGTTGCTGCTTGTGATTTTAGTAGTATTTTAATTGGTCTCATTTTTCCTTCTTGATATGGTCTCATTCTGTTTATTTCTTCTACTTCCTCTTCTAAGTCCTGCCTATCTTCGTCGTTTAGATTTTTTAGTAGGTCTTTGACTGATTTCAATTCTTCTTTTTCTCTTTTTGGTTTATATTTTATATTTTTTTCTTTTATTCCAAATACTACACTCTTCTTTTTTTCTGCAATTTCTCTAACTAGATTTTCTTTTATCTTGAGGACTCCTATAATTTTGTTTGTCATATTTTCTTCTTTTTCTTTTAGTTGTTCTTGAATCACCTCCTGAAAATCAGTCTTATGTTTCTTATCTTGGACTCTCCATGCTTGTACTTCTTTTTTAATCATGTTCTGTACTCTTTTTCTCTTCCTTGTTTACTAGATCTTTCAGCTTCTCTTTTTCTTTCTCGGCTTTACAGAGTCCTTTTTCCATCTGCTTCTTGTAGTTAGCTACTTCCTTTTTTATTTCTTCATTTTCCGCTCTTAGCCTAGCTTCGTTTTCTTCCACTTTTTTTATCCTTTCTCTCAGTTTTATAAACTCTTTCCTGTTCTTCATTCTCTTTCTCTTTTTCTTTCTTGGCTTTACCGAGTCCTTCTTCCATCTGCTTCTTGTAGTTAGCTACTTCCTTTTTTATTTCTTCGTTTTCTACTCTTAGCCTAGCTTCGTTTTCTTCCACTTTTTTTTTTATCCTTTCTCTCAGTTTTATAAACTTTTTCCTGTTCTTCATTCTCTTTTATTTCCATATTCTTCTTTATCAATTTATCTAGTTTATGTTCAATAGTCAACACTCTCTTAAATAGTGAAGTATTCGCTGCATCGAAACCTTCGAATGCGCTCTCTCCCTCACCAACATAGTCATCATCAGCTTTCATTCTTTCCCTAGTCTCATATCTACATTTTGATGGAATATCTTTTTTACTTATGATTCTATAACAGTTGATTTCATGAAAAATGAGTCCACACTACTTGCCCAGGCCACTGTAAATACTGTACAACAGGTACGTAGTGAAGATCAGCTGATTGTCGGAACGGCGCCAGTGCGTCCTTCCTCGACTGCGTCTGGTGTATTTACCTAGTTGTAGTTTTACAGGGCCTGGGCTTTATGCTCGTGTGGTCCTGTCTCCATATCTACACTTATCCAATCTTACTTTAAAAGTATGCACATTCGTTGCAGACACTACTTCTTCATTTAAACTGTTCCATGTCTCAATACATCTTTGCGGGAAACTATATGTTTTAATATCTCTCAGACATCTTCCTTTTCTCAGCTTTTTACTATGCCATCTTGTGCTTTGGATGTCATATTCTTCTCTCAGGATCATTTTCTTATTATCCACTTGGTCCAATATGTTGATCAATTTATAAACTTGTGTCAGGTCTCCTCTCTCCTTTCTTTGTTCCATGGTGGTAGATCCATAACCTTTAGTCTCTCCTCATATGTCATCCCTTCAAATTCTGAAATCATTCTTGTAGCCATTTTTTGTAGTCTCCAATTTCCTTATGTGTTTCTTTTTATGAGGGGTCCACACTACTCCTGCATATTCTAATCTGGGCCTTATTATAGTACTTATCAATTTATTCATCATTTCTTTGTCCATGTAGTGAAATGCTATTCCAATATTCCTTACCAAATTGTGTTTCTCTAAAAATTCTATCAATATGGCTTACTGGTGTGTGTGTGTAATTCACTGTTTGATCTGCTGCAGTCTCTGACGAGACAGCCAGACGAGAACGGAACGAGCTCAGAGCTCATTGTTTCCGATCTTCGGATAGGCCTGAGACCAGGCACACACCACACACCGGGACAACAAGGTCACAACTCCTCGATTTACATCCTGTACCTACTCACTGCTAGGTGAACAGGGCTACACGTGAAAGGAGACACACCCAAATATCTCCACCCTGCCGGGGAATCGAACCCCGGTCATCTGGCTTGTGAAGCCAGCGCTCTAACCACTGAGCTACCGGGCCGTGTGTGTGTGTGTGTGCATTTATTTATTTACCTAGTTGTAACATACAGGAATAGAGCCATGCTCGTGCTGTCCCGTCCACGATTTAGATACAGACAAGGTTAGCGCACTTGGGTCTTAAACTCATGGGGTTAGCGTTAAGGGTTTAGAAAAGGGTACTGGGCGTGACGTCATGAATATAAACACTGATCGCCGTGCGATTTAAAATCATGGATCGCCGTTTCATTACCCGGTAACCTATGGCTCCAGTTCGATGGAACCGGTAAATTTAAAAGTTCATACTTTAGATTTCTGCGAATCTGTGCTGAACTAAAGTGGTTCTGACAAATCGCGGCATATTTCACTTTAATGTTATTGCAACAAGAACATTTCTCAACCCATTTCCTTGCCAAGATCTTATTTGTGGGGAATGTGTAGTATTTTAACTTGTTATTCTTGGCAGGTATACAACCACGAACATCACAAGCTTTCGCTCTTCCCATACTAATAAAATTGCATAGTATGAGCCCATAAAGTATAGAAATAACTAACCAAAATCTAACCCTCCCCCCTGTGTACACCGCACCACCAAAACACAAGCGACCCACACTGTGTATGACGTCACAATCTGCTGGCGGTTCCAACAATGTTGGAATGCGCTAACCTTGTCTGTACCTAAATCGTGGTCTCGTCTCTATATCTAAGCAAATCCAATATTTCTTTGAACTTATTGATTGTCCTTGCTTCAACAATTCTCTTATTTAAACTGTTCCACACCTCTGCACATCTTTGTGTAAAGCTGAACTTCTTAATATCTCACCTGTAGTTGTCCTTTCTTAATTTCTTTCCATGTCCTCTTGTGTCACTGTTGTCCCAGTTTAGTAAGTCTTCTCTATCAAATTTTTCCAGTTCATTCATCACTCTGTACACTGCTATTAAATCTCCTCTTTCTCTTTTCTTTTGTTATTGTAGGATCTAGTATTTGTAGCTTTTCTTCATATAACCATTCACTTAAATTTGGAAGAGGTTTTGTTGCTGCCCTTTGTATTCTCTCTTGTTTCCTTAAGGCGGTGTTACACTAGCACTTATCCGTCTTCTTTTTGTCAATTTTCTGACGACTGTCAACTTTTGCAGTCGGTGGCCGTCACACACAAGCTTGCTTCCGCGTTTGCCGTGCTTGTCAATTGTAAACAAACATGGCTCCTCATTCACCCCAGCAAGCCGCGGCTTTTTTGCACCTTATAATGTAATCAGATGTTCTGTGACCTCTAATGCTCTTTATGAGAAATTCTTCAGAGTGTTTTGTCCACTGATAGATAACATAACTGCTCATCTTGGCCAACTACTTGGAAGTTGCCTTGGAAATGTCCAAATGTTCTGTGACACATTCGCACTCCCCAGGAAGTGTACATACACAAACAACTGAGGAACTTTTCATTGCTAGGCTAGAAGAAAAAAATATGTATACAAATATATGTTCATCAACTTATTTAAATTTCTTCTATCATGATAAAAGCATTCTTCCGTTTAACAAAAAAAAAAAAGTTTTTTTTTAATAAGTGTTGATTAGAAACCATAGTTTTATTTTGACTAAAAATTGGCAGTAGACGAAAATGATGCGTTCCGTCTGACTCAAGACGACAGAAAGAGTTGACAGAAAAGTAAAAAAATGACGGAAATCGCCTGAGACGACAGAAAAGTGCTAGTGTGACGCTGCCTTTATGTGTTTCTTTTTGTTTGGTGACCATACTAGCTGCATATTCTAATTTTGGCGTATTAGAGTCATTATCAGTTTTTTTTATCACATAGTCTTTGATCTTCCAGTAGTACCTCTTCTCTTCTGTGTAAGTTTTTTTCTTTGGCTCTCTCCCATAGCTGCCTGAGTTTAGCTCTCTTCTTCATTTAGATTGTGTCTCAACCATACATTTTCATATGCTTCTTTCCTTCTCAGCCTCCACGAACCTGCCGGATTTCCTCAGTGCCTGCTTGCAATCTTATTCTAATCTTTAACAGATGTGTTTTCCCTCCTCAAATTTCCCCTGTCTGTAGACTTCTTCAATTTTTTCACTCACTTCACCTTCTTCATCATCCTTCATCACCATCACTACTTTCTCAGTTGTCTTTTTCTCATATTCTTCTCTTTCATGTCTAATTGGCTTAACTTTTTCCTGTAATGGAAAGATAACAATGCACTTTTTCTTTTCCACAGTATCCCTAACCAAATTTTCTTTTGCCTTAATTACCTTTACTACCATTTTGGCAACCTCTTGTTCCTTTCCCTTAGCCAATTCTTCTATACACAGGTGCAGTACAAAGCGCAGTTACGTACCAAAAAGCACCTGGCAAGCAGGGGGGTGTGGGCGGAGCTACGCTACGTCACAAGTGACTGTCGCCTTGCGTGTGCCGCGTTGTGTACCTATTCAAGGCATGCTATGTGCTACCTGACTTTTTTGCAACTGCCGCGCACAGTACTTTCCGCGCTCATTAATTCCGTGCACAGTACTTGCACCTGTGTAATCTTTTTAAGATTAACTTTCTGCTGATCCTGGTCCATCTTCAAACGATTTTGCGTTTTACTTATTTTCCTCACTTTATTTTCATTATCTTCCATTTTCTTTTCACTAGCACAAACTTTGTTCTTCAGGTCATCATAGCTTTTCTTCAAAACTTTCGTGTTTACCTTCATGATCTCATTGTCTTTTTCCACAATTATTAGCCTAACCATTAGTTCTTTCACTAGGTCCTCCAGGTGTATGACCCTCCTCTTCCATAGACTCTCTCTGGTGTTTTGGTCATCAAACTTGTCCTCCAGTCTGAAGTCTGAGAAATCTTGTTTAGGAAATTCAACTCTACCATATGGTGTAAACAAACACTCCTTTGCCTTCGTCCATTTTGGTTCTTATTTTGTTTCTTGCTCCTTTCTCCATGATATTGACATTTTAACCTTGCCATCTAGATGGGATAGCACTAAAACACAGCTCTTACCTTTAGTTAACACTCTAGGCAAAAGATATTCTTGGTGGCTTGAAATAATATCAGAACAGAGCGTGGTGTGGACGTCCATCTCATACGATCTTGATGCTTGTAGTTTTGTGTTAGGAGGAGAATTGTCTTTAGAAGGCAGGCTGTGACTATATCCTTGGGTTGTGAGACACAAAGGGAAATGTTCAGCGAGATCACAACTAGCTTTGATGGTGAGTTCACAGCACCTCCTAAACTGATCTAGAACAGAACTATTGCTATGAGACTGCTGAGTGTAAATTATCATTTTAGTAGGTGTCTACTACCTCCTTCATGCATTTTGTCTGCCTGTTTGTCGGTGGCTTAGTCTGTATGCAATGGTGCCGATCGCCAGTGGCCACTTCTTTTTCTTGTGACCCCCTTTAGCTTGTGTGTTGCTTTCACTATAATATTTGTGTTTCTGCTCCTCTATTGCCTGCTATATTGGATATCATATCTTCGTTTTCATGTACAATCATGCCATGATTGACTCCATGGTACTGAGTGATAGTGAACTACCATTGAAATATAGTGGTACCTTGAGATACTAGTTTTTATGAGATATGAGCTACAATTTGGTCCATATTTTTGTTTTGAAATACAAGGAAAATTTTGAGATACAAGTCATGCATGGGAATGTTACCACAGGTCTGCTGCTCGCTGCATCGGTTCAGCCTCAGTAGAGCTAGTATCATCGTGTTTCCTATGGATCTCATGCAATGTTGTTGTTTTTTCATCATTTTCACACTATTTACTGACCTTTTTTCTTTGTTTAAAGTAAGTGTAGTTTTGATTTACGTCACATGTTTATGTGTGAATGATGCCTACATCCCTCCCTGCCTCCCTCCCTCCCTCCCTCCCTCCCTCCCTCCCTCTCCTCCTCCTCCTCCTCCTCCTCCTCCTCCTCCTCCTCCTCCTCCTCCTCCTCCTCCTCCTCCTCCTCCTCCTCCTCCTCCTCCTCCTCCTCCTCTGCCATTCACTACCATAAGCTGAAAACTTCTGTCTCCAAGGTAAGAACACAAAATCTTTTGCTTTTATTACATATATTTTTATACATTGATAAAGTATGCTTGTGTACGTAACTGAAAATGCTAAACAAATTTCTCCTATCTCCGCATACCTACTCCACCGATGCTTATCACTAAGATGGGGGGAACAATGTAAACAAACCTGCGGCAGTGGCAGTGTGGCCTCTCTCTCTCTCTCTCTCTCTCTCTCTCTCTCTCTCTCTCTCTCTCTCTCTCTCTCTCTCTCTCTCTCTCTCTCTCTCTCTCTCTCTCTCTCTCTCTCTCTCTCTCTCTCTCTCTCTCTCTCTCTCTCTCTACTTAAAACTTTTTTTATTCCATCAATAATTAATACAGGGTCTTCAATGAGCTCTTTTGTGATTATAAGAGCAGCCAGTCGTCTGTGAGTGGTTATACTTGCACACTTTAGCTGATCGACAGTCACAAGTGAGGATGGGGATATGGTAGGGGAATGTCTGGTGGAATGCACTCCTGAGGTAAATATACTTTATAAGAGTAGTTTATCTATATTCTCTTTTGTTATGTTTTATTATGTTTCTATACAATAATTATTTATAAATACTTATTTCTATTTCAAAGCACATAAAAAAAGAAATAAAACAGATGCTCTTTTTGGGGAGACTGGAAGGGATTAATGACATTTCAATGAGAAATTTTTTTTTGAGATACGACCTTCTTCACAGAACAAATTAAACTTGTATCTCTAAGTACCATTGTACTGCTTCCCTCAGCATAAACTATTCTCTTTGGAATATTATTTAGCAGAGGAGAACTCAGTGGAGAAACAATAATAGATTGGTGAAATTCTCACTCATAGCCAAATTTTTGCTTACTTACTGACTACAATCACTATTTGATTTACAACGTACGTGAGATATGACCACCTGTACTTACAACAACGTCCAGCAGATCAGAAGATGCCTATTATGAGTTTGCTGTATTGTACGTTTGGCAGCGCAGCGCGCCTAAGATAGTTGTGGCGGCGCCCAGCATCACGTATGACAGTTACGGCAGCACAGCATCTCACAGACTCACACTCACAGCATCCTACCACTTCACTTCTTGACTAGATACCATCACAGATATAGTAGTACATTCCTAAATTAAAGGTCATGGTGGGGTCAGGTACCTGATTGCACCTGTTTATAGCATTGCCATGTTTCCGCCAGAGGTTGCTATAACTCCTCCAACTCCTCCTTTTTTTCCCTCCTCCCTACCCTCCTTCCTCTCTCTCTCTCTCTCTCTCTCTCTCTCTCTCTCTCTCTCTCTCTCTCTCTCTCTCTCTCTCTCTCTCTCTCTCTCTCTCTCTCTCTCTCTCTCTCTCTCTCTCTCTCTCTCTCTCTCTCTCTCTCTCTCTCTCTCTCTTTTATTTAAAATATCATACATATATGAGTTGTGTACAGTATTTTAGTTCTTTGCTAAAGTTACATTTGCCTTTTGCAACTATCTTAAAGCATGTACATTATAATGAGGCTGGGTGTGTAACCATCTGTGTGTGGTCTCCTTCATCTGCTGTGTGGACAGATGTCGCATGTCCACCACAGCAGTGAAAGCATTCCACCACACTACAGTGGCGGAAGAGAGGGCCCGTTTGTGGGTGCTGGAGCGAGACCTTGGTGCCTCAAGGAGGAGGTCGTTGCTCAATACCGGTCTCGTATTTCGCTCAGATCTCCTCCAGGTAGCTCTCAGGTCCGCTAGGTGAGGAACATTCTGGATCTGCGCTTTATGCAGCACTGTCAGCGCAGCCAATTACCGGTGGTGATCCAGTGTGTCTCTCAGCACCTGCCTGTCCTCCTGTCTCTGCTGTTGTTGTTGTCGCTGCCGCCACAGTTGTCGGGGAAGGTGCTGCTGTCTGGCATTACTGATAAGGCGCTCTGCCCTCCTCTGCACTTTATCTAGCAGGGTGAGGTGGCTTCGAGCGCTGGACATCCATGTGAGCGGCCCCCCCCCCTCTCTCTCTCTCTCTCTCTCTCTCTCTCTCTCTCTCTCTCATTTATTAATACTAGATATACAACATATATTGGAGATTTATGAGTTAAAGGGGATATTTGGGTATCCCCTATCTGAAAACTCACCCCGATGCTTGACTTAAAGTACTACAATGTTAATTATAAACTTAGAACTATATACAGGCAACCCCCGTTTAATGAAGGTTCACATAACGAAATTTCGCTATAACGAAGGTTTCATTTTACTACCATCTGCTCGTTTAATGAACACCAAACTCGCTTTAACGAAGTTTTATCCAGGTAATTTTTTTCCAAATTTGAAAGCCCTACTATATCATGCAAACTTTTGAATACATCAGGAGCTGCTGGTACTAAGGCCTGCCTCAGGAGAAATCCTGAGACACCTGTAGAATAAAGATCAAGATCAAGCCTCTCCTGGACAACACAGGCTCTGCCGATACAAAGGCCTGACTCAGAAGAAATTCTGTGTCACCTTTAGCATCAAGATCAAGATCAAGATCACACGCACCACTCACTGCCAAGTCAAAACATAACAGCGTCACCAGCAGCTCATCTTCGTTAGTTCAACTTACCACCAAAACCCTCTGCAATGTGGCCTAACGTTCCTAAGAAGACCAGGAAGTGTTTTACTCTCGAAGTGAAGCTGGGTATTATTCACAGACAAAAGAAAGGCCAGAAAACTAATAACATTGCTTCCCACCATGGCTTGCCTCCATCTACTGTCTACTATTTTCAAGTCAAGAAACTCTGTTAAGAAGGCTAGTGAGACCTCATCTTCCTTGAAAGCTAAAAGAACCACCAGAACTCGTGACTCTACAATGGATAAAATGGAAAGCCTTGTGGAAATATGGTACATAAGTTTTGTATGCAGTACCATGATGCGCAATTTGTTTACATTCCACAGTTGCCGGTTAGTGTATTTCCCGTTTCACTCTCCCTCCCTTCATAAAGTTAAGATCATCAACATTATAAAGTTACGTACATACATACATTAGTGTACATTATAATGACTTAAACTAAACTACCTAAATGTTTAACTTCATAATTTTACTTTCATTAAACTTTTTACTGTACTATGATGCACTCTCACTTTGCTTACTCTCAATGGAAGTTCAAATCAGGGGTTAAACTTGTTATAATCGGTTCGCTTAACGAAGTTTCGCTTAACGAAGTGTTTTTTAGGAACGTAACCCCTTCGTTAAACGGGGGTTGCCTGTACTCGTAATCTATAAGTGTCACTGTCACTCGCAAGGCTGAGCCTCTACCACTTATGAAAGCGTCACTGTCGCAGGCGAGACCGACGTCTCTTACCTGAAGGTGTGTCACTGTCACTTATGAGGCCGAATTTGTATTTTGCACACTCGTGTCACTCACGTATTTCACTTATCCACTGGTTCACTAGCACTTTGAATTTCTGGCCTCCGCACACTGCAACACTGAGGTCGTCCGGGCACTTGTCAGTGGACAGAAATTCATTCCACTGCTGTCCATAACTTTGTCTGAATTGTCTTTGATGGTGGGTGGAGTGAGAACGTGGGATGTGCAGGGCCGAGGGTGCTGCCGAGACAGCTCTAGTGAGCACCTCAGCGCGGCGAGGCGGGATGCAGAGTTCCTGCAGGTGTGGTGTTCTCTCTTCCTGCACCTTGTAGAGGGTGGTGAGGCCTGCCATGTCCCTGCGATGCTGCAGGCTGTGCAAGCTCTGCAGGCCGGCCTGCTGCTCAGTAGGGCCATCCTCTATGAGTCGTTCCGCTCTCTGTTGTATTTTGTCCAGGACAGCAAGGTGGGAAGGCGCCGCTCCACCCCAGGCGAGGCAGGAATACTCAAGGGAGGAGCGAATCTTGGCTTTGTACAGGAGCTCCTGTCCCCTGCTGTCCAGGAATCCTGACATCCTTCTGAGGCAGGCCAGCTTTCCGGCTGCTGTCCTGGCGAGCTGGGTGAGGTGAGCCTGGTAAGTCAGCTTGCTGTCAAACGTGACCCCCAGGATCTGCAGCTCCTGTTGAGGTCTCAATTGTTCCCCATTGAGGGTGGGGTGGATGTCATGTGCTGACCTGGACACCACAAGCAGCTGTGTTTTTGGGGGAGCAAAGGTCACCTGCCATCTATATCCCCAGTCCTCCAGGCGGCGCAGCGTAGCATTGAGGCGGGCTGTCACCTCTTGTTCTTCTCCCGGTGAGAAGGGAAGCGACAGGGTGATGTTGTTGGTGTATGCGCGGGCATTAGGAACAAGATTAAGCAGATCAATAACATATACGTTCCAAAGTAGCGGACCCAGGACACTGCCTTGAGGAACACCTGCTCCTATTGCCGCTGGAGAAGAGTGCTGCCCGTTTTGAACTACCCGCATCTCCTGCTCATGCAGGTAGTTGCGCAGCAACTCTAGCACAGCGCCGCCCACACCGGCTGCACGCAGTCGCTCTACCAGGCCAGAAGGCCACATGCGATCGAAAACCCTGGCAATATCCAGCGCCAGGACAGCAGTGGGCCTCCCCTGGTCCAGGGCATCACTCCACTTGTTTGACAGTAGAAGAGTGAGGTCTGCTGCCGAGCGAGCCTTCCTGAACCCGAAGTGCCTGACGCTGAGAAGATGCTGGCTGTCGAGGTGGGACGTGAGATGCCTGGCTATGATGCCTTCCAGCACTTTCCCCACCACTGACAGCAGGGAGATGGGGCGGTAGTTCGCTGCCTCCGAACTGCTGCTCTTCTTGTGTACTGGCACCACCTAGCTGGTCTTCCAGATTCTCGGCCACCTTTCTTGCCTCAAGATGGCCTCGAATAGTCTGGAGAGAGGGTGTGCAAGCACATCAGAGCACCTGCGAAGTAGGCGGGGACTTACTCCGTCAGGGGCAACAGCCTTGCTCTCCTTGAGGGCTGAAAGCGCAGCTCACACTTCTCCCTCAGTGGTGGTGATTGTTGTCAGCCTGTCCCCTGCGACTACAGGGAGGGAGGGGGGAAGCCTGGTGGGATGAGGGACAGTCATCTTGCGGGCAAAGTGTTGTGCCAGCCAGTCCACCTTCTTGCTGCTGGTCAGGAGTTCCCCAGATTCCTTGAGGAGAGGGGGGATGGTGGAAGTTATGTCCTCTCCTTGTGTGTCCTTCACAAGGTCCCACCATTGTTTTGAGCCTATGTGGCTGCCCCTCAGCTTCCTTTTCCTACTCTCCACCCACTGCTCCATGGCCCAGGCTTGGGTGGCTTCCATGTGGGCGGCGGCGTCTTTGTGGCGGTCCTTGTTCCTCTGTGTGGGGTTGCGCTTGTATATGCGCCACAGCCGGTATTTGTTGTCGGAGGTGAGGCGGCACTGAGGTCCAAACCACGGCTGATCTGAGGACCTCACTCTATGTTGTTTGTGGGGCACCCACCGCTTCTGAGACCCCATCAACACCTCAGTCAACCTCTCCGCCTGCTGGTCCACGTCTCCTTGCAGCAGGCTGGCCCAGTTTGTTGCCTCCAGGCAGCGCCGTAGCTGCTCCCAGTCTGCATCTTCCCATTGCCACAGGGTGCGGGTGGAGCTCTCGTTACGAGTCCTCTTGAAAGTTATCCTTGTTAGGATGGCCTAGTGGGGAGCAACATACTTCCTGTGGAGGCAGGTCCGCTTTGACGTTGTCACAACGGTGAGTTGTCATGAGGAGGTCGAGGTTGGTAGTTATGTAGTCTACCAAGGCTGTCGCCTGAGAGGGAGGTCTGTAGCAGCCCACACATAGTGTACCTCTGCCACCATCACCGACTAGCTTGAGCTTGATTGCTTCAAGCCCTGCTGGAAGGGGCATGTCCAGCACTACAGCATTGAGGGAGGACTTGTAGCAGAAGGCAACTCCTCCTCCTTGCATAGAACGATCCTTCCTGAGCCAGCATGTGTATCCTTTTATGCGGGCGTAGTTTTGGGGCACATTAGCGTCAAGGAAAGTTTCACACACGAACATGATGTCAGCATTATTTGGCCTGATGAACCTGTGTGTGAGTTCTCCCACGTTTGTGTGGAAGCTGTGCAGGTTTGCTGACACAATGCGCAGTTCCTTGGTAGCGTGGCCTGTGTGCCTCCTCCTATCAGTGAAGGATGTCATTTTATCCGCACAGAGAGAGCTGCGGCGGATATCCTGAATCCTGCTGGTGTGGGTAGTTTTTTTTTTTTTTACGGTAAGGCCTATAGCACCTGTAGGCACACTTGAAGAGTGTATGGGAAGCGCTGTTCAGCTTCTGCCCATTAGTGGCGCAGGCAATTTTATTTATAGTGGTACCCATATTAGGGCCCATATCACCGCCCAAGCTCATCTTGAGTGTAACCACCTAGAACCTGGGTATCATGGTGATATGTAGGTAACTTTAAACCACTCGACAAATGGCAAAGTGTTTTAAGGCTGTACGTGGTGGGATTCGAACCTACGTGTAGATGTCTGCTCGATCCCACGCTCACCACCTTATCCACTATGCCACCGCCTCCCTAGGTAGGTGTGAGTCTCTCTCTCTCTCTCTCTCTCTCTCTCTCTCTCTCTCTCTCTCTCTCTCTCTCTCTCTTTTTTTTTTTATATATACAATAATACAGTACATACAAGAGCAAGTTACATCATACATTACATACACTTAGCAACTTTAAATAACTAAAGGGCCATTTTTAGTGTACCCTATCTAAAAGTTAAAACTCTTTAACTCTCCCGCCAACACAAAATCCAGTCATTAATAGTTTTCTTGAACTCCTGCAACGAGCAGTCACTTATATCCAGCTGTGTGGCTAGAATAATGTTCCACCATGCAATGTATGTATTCACAAACTGTCGCTGGTGGTGCCACGTTCTACAGCGGGGCTGAAGGAGTTCCTTGGGGGCGAGGGTGACAGCTTGGGTGTGCACTTCAGCCAGTCGGGATGGTTGCCGGAGCACCTCTATATGGCTCACGTGACACACGTGCTCCTTATGCATAACGGTGATTCCCGCCACGTCCCTCCGGTGTTGAAGAGTGTGGAGGCATGGCTCCTGACTGGTGTTATTGCCTTTAACGAGTCACGCTGCCCTCTCCTTCACTTTATCTAAGAGAGCAAGGTGCGTGCGGGCCGCGCCTCCCCACGCCAGGCAAGCGTACTCCAGCAAGGATCCAACTTGAGCTTTATACAGCAGCTCTAGTCCCTCGCTGTCCAGGAGCCACGATATCCTCCTCAGAGAGGCAAGCTTCCCCAATGCCTCTCTGGCAAGCTGCTCAATGTGCGTCCTGAAGGTCAGCTCGCGGTCATAGGTGACCCCCAGCACCTCCACCTCATTTTGTGGTGTTAATGTTTCCCCACTGAAGTCGAGTTGCAGTGCTGGCCTCGACCTGGAGGCAACGAGCAGCTTTGTCTTTTGCGGGGCGAATCTCACTTGCCACACACTGCCCCAGGCTGTGATTTGTCTCATGGTGTTGCTGAGTTGGGACATCGCAGCAGCTTCTTCCCTGGAGCTGAAGCTATGGGTCAACGTGATTCTCTCTCTCTCTCTCTCTCTCTCTCTCTCTCTCTCTCTCTCTCTCTCTCTCTCTCTCTCTCTCTCTCTCTCTCTCTCTCTCTCTCTCTCTCTCTCTCTCTCTCTCTCTCTCTCTCTCTCTCTCTCTCTCTCTCTCTCTCTCTCTCTCTCTCTCTCTCTCTCTCTCTCTCTCTCTCTCTCTCTCTCTCTCTCTCTCTCTCTCTCTCTCTCTCTCTCTCTCTCTCTCTCTCTTTTTTATTTATACCAATTTACATAGATATACAGAGTTTTGTACATTATACATTACATACTTAGTACAATATTAGGCTAAAGAAGTCACAGTTAATGCCTTCTATCCGAAAGCCTGCCTCTGTCTGTCTGTCTGTAGCAGCCACTCATTCACTGTACACTTGAACTGCTGCGTGGACCAGCAGCCCTCTACACTCGCTTGCACAGCAACAAAAGCGTTCCACAAGCCGATATCGTGTTGAGGAACTGCCTTTGTTGGTGCCACGTTCTGCACCTGGGCTGGAGCAGCTCCCCAGGGGCATGGATGACGGTTCTGGTGGCAATCTCGGCCTGTCGGGCAGGCTGCTGGAGTTCATGCAGGTGAGCCACCCTCTGCTGCTGCACCTTGAACATGACGGTGAGGCCCGCCACGTCCCGCCGGTGTTGGAGGGTGTGCAGTGTAGGGTGGAAGCCGAGCTCACTCTCCCTGATGAGCCTCACCGCTCGGTCCTGGACCTTGTCCAGGAGAGCGAGATGTTTGCTGGCTGCGCCGCCCCAGGCAAGGCAGGCGTATTCAAGGAGGAGCGGACCTGCGACTTGTAGAGCAACTCCAGTCCTTTGGCGTCTAGAAGGTAGGAGATTCTCCTCAGGGATGCCAGCTTCCTGAGGCCTCTGGCTAGTCGCTCCAAGTGGGTCCTGAAAGTTAACTTACGGGCGTAAGTTACCCCCAGCACCTCCATCTCCTCCCGCGGCGTCAGTGTCTCCCCGTTGAAGGCGAGGCGCAGGGCTTCACTCGTCCTGGTGATGCTTAGCAGCTGGGTTTTGTGAGCAGCAAACTTAATTTGCCACTTCCTTCCCCAGGCTGCGATGCGGCTCAAGGTGGCGTTGATGTCACAGGTGGCTGCAGCTTTCTCCTCCAGTCCGTAGCTGTGGGATAGTGTTATATCATCTGCAAACGCCTTCGCTGCAGGAACGAGGTGTAGCAGATCATTGATATACACATTCCACAGCAAAGGGCCGAGGCAGCTCCCTTGAGGAACGCCTGCCCTTATGGGCTGTGGTTTTGATTCCCGCCCATTGATAATTACTTTGAGGTGCCTGGCTCTCAAGTTTCTAGGAGCTGGAGGAGTGCTCCGTCCACGCCTACAGCGCGGAGCTTGGTGATGAGCGCTGCATGCCAAACTCTGTCAAACGCAGCTTCGATATCAAGAGCCACTACTGCAGTGGCCTTGCCTCGGTCCAGGGCCTCACTCCACTTCGTGGAGAGGAGCAGGTGCAGGTCTGCCGCCGACCTCCCTTGCCTGAACCCAAACTGCCTGTTGCTCAGCAGGTGGTGGCGCTCGAGATGCTGCGTCACTCGTGAGGCCACAACTGTTTCCAGCACTTTGCTCAGCACAGGCAGCAAGGACACGGGTCTGTAATTTTTTGCCTCTGCCTTGGAGTTCTTCTTGTGAAGAGGCACCACACTGCTTCCTTTCCACATTTCAGGCCATGTGGAGGTGGCGAGGCAGTGATTGAAGAGGGAAGTGAGTGGGCGCGCCAGCTCAGCAGCACACTGGCGTAGAACGCGCGGGCTGATGTCTCTCTCTCTCTCTCTCTCTCTCTTCCCCCCCCTCTCTCTTTTCCCTTTCTCTTTCCCCTCTCTCTCTCTCTCTCTCTCTCTCTCTCTCTCTCTCTCTCTCTCTCTCTCTCTCTCTCTCTCTCTCTCTCTCTCTCTCTCTCTCTCTCTCTCTCTCTCTCTCTCTCTCTCTCTCTCTCTCTCTCTCTCTCTCTCTCTCTCTCTCTCTCTCTCTCTCTCTCTCTCTCTCTCTCTCTCTCTCTCTCTCTCTCTCTCTCTCTCTCTCTCTCTCTCTCTCTCTCTCTCTCTCTCTCTCTCTCTCTCTCTCTCTCTCTCTCTCTCTCTCTCTCTCTCTCTCTCTCTCTCTCTCTCTCTCTCTCTCTCTCTCTCTCTCTCTCTCTCTCTCTCTCTCTCTCTCTCTCTCTCTCTCTCTCTCTCTCTCTCTCTCTCTCTCTCTCTCTCTCTCTCTCTCTCTCTCTCTCTCTCTCTCTCTCTCTCTCTCTTTTTTTTTATTTAAACTTAATGCACATAACATACATATTTTACACATAAGTATGTTTACAGTTGGAGCTGAGTTCGTGAGCTAAGAGCGTGCACTGGCATGTGACGCTCATTCTAAAGCTGCTCCCGGGACGGCATTGTGAGCGAGGGTGTCATAAAACTGTCACTGTCAGTTGCGCACCTCCCTCGCCACTAATCAGCACTGTCATGTCAGGCACACGCACATCCCACGTCACTGTGTTTCACTGTCACTGTCAGGCATACTATTTTCCTCCACTCCTGTAGGCACTGTCACTGTCAGGTGGATGGCAGGCTGGTGGACACTGCCATTTTATCACCTGTCACTGTCACTATCAGGCGGATGTGTCCGTAACCAGGCGTGGGCAGCACACTTCACCTGCTGGGTGGACATGCTGGAGACGTCCACTGCTGAGGTGAAGGCGTTCCACAACACCGCGGTGTCGTGGGAGAAGGCGTGCTGACACCTCACTGAATGGCACCTCGGCACCTCGAGGAGGGTGTCGGACACTACCGCTCTCGTAGTACGTTCACTCCTCCTCCAGGGTATCCGTAGAGCCGTGAGGTGAGGTATTTGCTGCACCTGGGCTTTGTGCAGCACAGTAAGGGCCCCAACACGCCTTCGGTGCTCCAAGCTGTCCAGCACGTTGATAGGGGCTTCTTGGTGAGGGTCTGGATGCTGTCGCTGCTGTCTCTGCTGCAACTGCTGCCCCTGATGCCGCTGTCGCTGTAGCTCAGCTTGGGGCTGCTGTCCCAGGCCACCGGCATCGCGAAGGAGGCGCTCGGCTCGCCGCTGCACCTTGTCCAGCAGGGAGAGGTGGGACTGGGCACTGCACATCCAGCTGAGGGGGCTGTACTCCATGATGGGCCTCACCTGCGCTTTGTACAGCGTCATGAGCCCCTTGGCATCAGTAGGTGCCTCACTCGACGTAGGAGTGTCACCCTCAGGGATGCCTTGCGTGCCACGCTCTCCAGGTGGCGGTCGAAGCTGAGTTTGGAGTCTACCTCCACCCCCAGGATGTTGATGGAGTCCTTAATGGCAAGGGTGTCTTCTCCAAACTTCAGCTGGCCTTCAAACAGCCTGACGTCCTCCCGTGAACGTGAGATGACCACGGCCTGGGTTTTTTCGGCAGCAAACTTGACTTGCCACTGTTTACCCCAGGCCATGATGTCACCAAGGTGGCGGTTGGTGACATCAATCACGTTCACTGCCTCCTCTCTACTGAAGCTGTGCGAGAGTGGCATCGTCCGCGTATGCCGACACAGGCGAGAGGCTCTGAAGGAGGTCGTTGAAATATACGTTCCACAGGATGGGGCCCAGGATCGAGCCCTGTGGAACGGAGGCCTCCACTGAGTGTGTGGTTGACGTGCACCCGCCCAACACAACTCTCAGACTCCGGCCTTGTAGGTAGCTGGAGAACAGCTCTAGCAGTTGTCCTGTGATGCCGAACTGTTCGAGCTTGGCCAGGAGTCCTTTGTGCCAAACTCTGTCAAAAGCCCCAGCAATGTCAAGGGCAATGACGAGGGTGGGGTGGCCGGCGTCGAGGGCGTCATGCCAGGCTTGTGTGAGGAGGAGGAGCATGTCGGAGGCGGAACGTCTCTTTCTAAATCCATGTTGGCGTGGAGAGATGAGGTGACGCTCCTCTAGGTGACAGGTCAGCTGCTCAGCTATTATCCTCTCCAGGATCTTGCTGACAGCTGACAGGAGAGAGATGGGGTGGTAGTTTGCTGGGTCACCTTTATCATATTTTTTGTGTGCAGGAGTGACCCGAGCCTCCTTCCATGCAGCTGTCCAGGTGCTGGTTTGTAGGCACTGGCGGAAGATGTGTGTGAGGAGCTTTGTTAGCTCCCCCGCACAGTGCTTCAGCAGGAAGGGCGAGACGTCGTCAGGGCCGGGCGCCTACCTGGTGTCGGTGCTGCGCAGAAGCTTTGTCATGGTGGCTTCGCTGAGCTGTAGGTGGTCCAGGGTTACATCACATAGGCAGGTTAGTTGTGGAGGCTGACAGTCAGGCTCCTCAGTCGTCATTCTCCTGCTGAAGTGTGCTGCCAGGAGTTCAGCCTTGTCTTGGTTGGCAACTGCCAAGTTGCCAGAGGCTGTTTTTAGGGGCGGGATCCTCTCCTGTGTGACTTTGCCCTGCTGCTGCTTCACAAGGGACCACCATTGCTTGGGATCAGTTTGGTTATTGGCAAGCTTCCTCCGTAGACTTAACTCCCACCTCTGCCTTGCCCATGTGGCCACTCGCCATGTTTTTGCAAGCAGCGCGGTGCTGGGCCTTGTGGCGCCTGGAGGGACGACGCTTCAGACGAGTCCAGGCCTTGTACTTGGCATCAGCAGCTTGCCGGCACCTGTAGCCGAACCACGGCTGGTCTCGTGGATCGACTCTATATGCCCTGTGAGGGACGTGCCTGGCTTGTACTGATATGATAAGGGAGGTAAGGGTTGCCACGTTGTGGTTCATGTCATCTGTGAACATGGACTCCCAGTTGGTGGAGGCTAACTCTGCCCTGAGCCCCTGCCAGTTAGTCTTCTCCCATAGCCAGATGTTTTTTTTTTTTTTTTTTTACATTACAAGGGCACTGGCCAAGGGAAAACAAAGTGTTGGAAAAAAAAAAAATCCCGCTGGTTGCCAGGCCCTGTTAAGAGGAAAGTAGGAGAAAGAGAAAAAACAAAAAAATCTAAAAGGAGGGTCCAGTTAACGTAAGAGGTGTCTTGACACTCCTCTTTTGAAAGAGTTTAAGTCATAGGCAGGTGGAAATACAGACACAGGTAGAGAGTTCCAGAGTTTACCTGTGTAGGGAATGAAGGAGTGAAGATACTGGTTAACTCTTGCATTAGGAAGATGGACAGAATAGGGATGAGAAGAAGTAGAGAGTCTTGTGCAGCGAGGCCGCAGGAGGGGGAAGGCATGCAGTTAGCAAGTTCAGAAGAGCAGACAGCATGAAAACAGCGGTAGAAGACAGATAAAGATGCAACATTGCGGCGGTGACTTAAAGAATCAAGACAGTCAGTTAGAGGAGAAGAGTTGATAAGACAAAAGCTTTAGATTCCACCTTGTTTAGTAAAGCTGTGTGTGGATCCCCAGACATGAGAGCCATACTCCATACACGGGCGGATAAGGCCCTGTACAGAGCAAGCAGCTGGGAGGGAGAAAATGGACGAAGACGCCACAGGACACCTAACTTCTTGGAAGCTGATTTAGCAAGAGTAGAGATGTGAAATTTCCAGTTTAGATTTTTAGTGAAGGATAGACCGAGTGTGTTTAATGTAGAGGAGAGGGGAAGTTGAGTGTTATTGAAGAAGAGAGGATAGTTGTGTGGAAGGTTATGTCGAGTAGATAGTTGTAGAAATTGAGTTTTTGAGGCATTGAACAAAACCAGGTTTTCTCTGCCCCAATCAGAAACAAGTGAAAGATCAGAAGTTAGGCGTCCTATAGCATCTCGCCTTGAGTCATTTAATTGTTGTTGGGTGCACTGGCTTCCTTCCTCACTTGCTGGGTTAAGACCAACTTCACAGAGGGCCGCATTGTGGTCAGAGCTACCAACCTTGTCAAGTTGGTAGCACTGCACAGAGTCTGCCAGCAGATCGGTCAGGACAGGATCGAGGGAGGCACCACGCGCGTGCATGGAGGTCACGTGGTTGGTGAGCCCATGGACCATTATGAGCTCTGTGTAGGCTCGGTTCACCAGGTGCTGGTTTAAATCCCCCACAATAATGGTATTCTGACAGCTATGGGTGGCCATGATTGTGTCCAGTTGGTCCGTGAGGAAGGAGAGTGGGGCGCCTTGTTGCCATTGGGGGCGTTACAGAGGGCAGAGCAGCACAGCAGTCCTGTCAGCGAGGAGAAGGCGGAAAAATAGCATCTCCATTTCCTCAGGAACTGTGACGGGCAATAGCTGCAGCTGTGGACCTTCTGAGGGTGACAGGGTGGCTTGGCCCTCTGTCGGGAAGAGCAGAGTGGGGAAGAGGGAGCAGGCGAGCCAGACTGGGAAAGATAGTAGTCAGGATAGGCAGAGATGGCAGGTTGCGAGGGGAAGGAAAGCGGAGACAGTTAGGGAGGATAGGACTAAACCTGTTGAGTGTGAAAATAGGTTCGGTTTGTTGGAGGGGGAGGGGAAGAGTGAGAGTGGAGTGAATGAAGTGGTTGTGGTGAGTGAAAGGAGAAAGAAGGGGGTAGAGGAGAGGAGGAGGATGGTTGTGCCTAGCACACCTCAGGTGTGTGTGGTGGGTGACTCTCAGGTTAGGTATTTAGATAGCACTTTCTGTGGGAAAGACAGGGATAGGAGGACGAACGTGTGTATGCCTGGTGCAGGTGTGAAGGCAGTGAGTGAGGAGGTGCAGAAGAGGGTTGGGGGGATGGAGAGGGAGGGTGTAGTAGTTTTGCACGTAGGTGGGAACGATGTCAGAGCAGGTGGGTCGGAGGAGTTAGTGGCAAGATTTCGGGAAATGTTAGGCAAGATAAGGGAGAGTGGTAGGAGGTGTGTAGTGTCAGGAATCTTGCCTCGTGTGTATGTTAGCAGGGAATGGTTGTCTAGAGCCATTGGTGTGAATGATCGGGTAAAAGGGATGTGTAAGGATGTGGGTGTCAGCTTTGTGGATGTATGGGATAGGTTCTATGGGCGAAGGATTTGTATGCTAGGGATGGTGTGCATCTGAGTAGGAAGGGTGTGGATGTGCTGAGTGGATGTCTGGAGGGGAGTTGGGATGGAGTGTAGGGGGTGAGGTAGCAAATGCATTCCAGAAGAAAGATGCTAGACATAAATTAGATAGGATAAACAGAGATAGTGAAAAGATTAGGAAAGATTTCCAGGTGCAAATAGGAGAGAATAAGATTAGGATTCCAAATAAGGAGACAGCATCTAGGAAGGTAGCAGGACTTAAATGTTTTTATGTAAATGCCAGGAGTCTTAGGAACAAGAAGGACGAGTTATCTAGTTATATAGTTGAGGAGGACTTAGATGTTGTATGTGTCACAGAGGCATGGGTAAATGAGGAAAAGTTTAGGGAAAATAGGAAAGAATATGAAGTAGATGGATACATTATGTATTTACACCAGAGAATTGGTAGGATAGGTGGAGGAGTAGTTATTTATGTAAAAATCCTTCATTTCCAGTCAGGTTAATGGTATTAAGGTAGATAACAGAGTAGAGTCCTTATGGCTGGATGTTAGAGTAAACAAAAGTAAGGTTATTAGAGTAGGAGCTTTTATAGACCACCTAACCAGTCAGCAGATGTAGACAACCTTATGGTAGATGAGATAAATAGGGGTGTACTAGTCAGACAATTATCTTAGGGATTTTAATCTTAAGTCAGTAAACTGGGAGAGGATGGTAGGAGATGCTAGTGAAAATAAGTTTATGGAAAGTTTTCAGGATAACTATTTAGTGCAGATGGTAGATAAACCTACTAGGGGGAGGAAGGTTTTAGACATAGTACTAACAAATATTGAGCATTGTTTAAAGGAAGTTGAGGTAGGAGAGACTTTAGCAAACAGTGACCATCATATAATTAGATTTATCATTAATTCCAGTAGGGATAATATAGTGAATAAGACTAGAGTCCCAAACTATCAGAAAGGCAATTATGGTAGGTTACGTCAGTTATTAGGAGAGGTAAACTGGGAAGATAGTTTTGGAAATAAAACTGCACAGGAGATGTGGGATATTTTAAGGTTGTAGTAAAGGGTATAGTGATGCAGTGTATCCCTTACAAAGATATAAGGCAGAGAAACAGGAAGCCATTATGGTGGACTCATGAGATAGGTAGCCAGATCAGAGAGAAGAAGAGGGCATACAGAGAGTTGCAGAAAAGTGGGAAGATGTAGATTTGATTAGGTACAGACAGGTCAGGGATGATTTGAGTAAGGTTATAAAAAAAGTAAAAGGCAGGCAGAGATAAAACTAGCTAGAGCTGGGAGTAAAGATCCCAAAAATTATATAGTTATTACAAGGTCAGTGATAAAAGAAATAAGGATAGGATTGGACCACTCAGAAAAGATGGTGTAGTAGTGGATCAAAATGAAGACATAGTAGAATTATTGAATGAACAATTTTCTTCAGTATTTACTAGGAAAGAATAGGAAATCCTGTTACAAACAGTGCGACGAGTAGTTTAAGAGCTTTAGAAAATATTGATATAAAACCGGGAATTATTAGGAAATTTATTCTTGAACTAGACGATAGGAAAGCTAGTGGTCCTGATGAGCTACATGCCAGAGTACTTAGGGAGGGTGTAGACAGTATTTCTGAAGCACTTAAGTTAATCTTTGAAAGATCACTTAGGTTTGCTGAGATACCTCAGGACTGGAAGTTAGCTAATGTTACTCCAATATTTAAAAAGGTAGGAAGGATGATGCGAATAATTATAGACCGATCAGTTTAACTAGTATAGTATGTAAGATACTAGAGAAAATCATTAAGGGTAGTATTTGGGAGCATTTAAATGAGAATAGATTAATTAGAGATACCCAACATGGCTTTAGATCAGGGAGGTCCTGTCTTACAAATTTGCTCGATATCTTAGAATATATTACCAAGGAGTTAGATGATGGAAATAGCATAGATGTTATATATCTAGATTTTAGCAAGGCGTTTGATAAGGTACCGCATAGGAGGCTAGTGTACAAATTGAGACTACATGGGATAGGGGTAGGTTAGTTGATTGGATTAGTGAATGGCTTTCTGATAGGAAACAGAGAGTAGTATTAAATGGGGCAATGTCTGAGTGGAAGGAAGTGGTTAGTGGGTACCCCAAGGATCAGTGCTAGGACCTCTTCTTTTCTTGGTGTACATTAACGATTTAGATATAGGAATTAGTAGCAAAGTATCAAAGTTTGCAGATGATACTAAGATAGCATGTGCAGTACAGGGTGAAAAGGACAATTACAGAATACAACGAGACCTGGACAGGCTGATAGCATGGGCAGACAGGTGGCAGATGGAGTTTAATTCTAAAAGTGTCAGGTTATGCATTTAGGTAAAGACAACACAAACTTTAACTATGAGATGGAGGGATGTTGGCTAGAGGCAGTAGAGGAAGGAAAGGATTTAGGAGTAGTGATAGACAGGACTATGAAATTTTCAAAGCAATGTTTAGAAGCAAGAAATAGGGCAAATAGGATCCTGGGTTTTATAAATAGAAATGTTAGTTATAAAAGTAAGGAAGTGGTGCGTAGCTTATATAATTCCTATGTTAGGCCCCATTTAGAGTATTGCATACAGGCCTGGTCACCCCACTATAGGCAGGATATCAACATGTTAGAAGCAGTTCAGAGAAGAGCAACTAGGATGATACCAGCATTAAAGCGCCTGGAGTATAGAGATAGATTAAAGGAATTAAACATGTTTTCATTTGAGAGGAGATGTATAAGAGGGATATGATAGAGTTATTTAAAATGTTCTCAGATACAAACTACATAGATGTGAGATCTTTCTTTACCTTAGAGGAGGGAAATAGGACTAGAAATCATGGCAGGAAGATTAGAAAGCAAGGCTGCAGGTTAGATATAAGAAAATATTTCTTTAGTCATAGGGTGGTAGACTTCTGGAATGCATTGCCAGAGACGGTTGTAAATAGCACTAGTTTGACAATGTTTAAAAACAGATTAGATAAGCACTTAAATTTATTAGATTTATAATTATGTATAGCACTGCATGATAGTTTTTATAAGAAATTTACTATAGTTAAATAAGACATGATCCCCATGTATGGGGACCACAAATTGTAGAGGATTTCGCTGCAGGACTTAGCCCTGTTAAGGGGCCAAATATTTAGAATTAGTATATAATGTATTGTGTACTTGTAAGTGTATCTTTAAGTACTGATGACGAGGTCGCTGTGCGACGGATACAGGATAACCTAGATGGGTCCTGGTGGCCCTTTGTTATCCTATTATTTATGTTATGTTAGACCTTCACGGTGGCACAAAGCTATACCACCGCCTTGCCCGGCTGTTCTGTCCCTCCGCACCCAGTGAGGATAGCCAGGTATTCTGTTGCATGTTGTGACGCAGCTGTCATTCAGGAACGTCTCGACGGCCCCCCACTATGTCAGCTTTGTTCTTGAGAGCTGCGTGGGTCAATTCGCCGACATTCGTTCTGAATCCACGTACATTTGATGACAGGATTCTGAGGCTACTGGGTGTCATGGTTGTCCTACTAAAAATATGTGTGTAGAGTGACGTCATTTCGTGCTCCGTACTGCTGGGTTAGGTGTCCGTGATGGGGGGTGCAGCCTGTCGGGGAGGAGTGAGCACGGTATATCCAGGGAGCAACTGCCTTTCTGACAGGAGCGCCCTGATTAGTCTTTCTTGTCTTGCCTCAGCTGCATGGGAGTAACAGGAGTCAGCTACGTGGCCAGGACAGAGGCAGTAGTCTCAGCGAAGGCTCCTTCTTTCTTCTGCATGCTTCTTCCTGCACGTGTCAGCGAGGTGGCCGGTGTGGCCACAGAAGTCACACAGGACAGCCTTACAGTGCCTTGTGGCGTGTCCTCGCTGGTGGCACCTGTCACAGTTTTGGTACCCCGTTGCCTTCTGTCTCCTCCTTTTCCCCATGTTGGGAGGAACTTCCGCGGCTTGCTCCTGCCCTCACTGGAGGGTGTGTATGTGGAGTGCTGATTTCCTGAAGGTGACGGGGATTAGAGTGGGCAGGAGAGGAGAGGGTGCTGGTGGCTTGGTGGTGGCGGGGGTGGGGACGGGCAGGCAAAGTATGGGTGCTGGTGGCTTGATATTGGCGTGGGTGGGGTTGATCAGGTGAGGTGGGGTGGCTGCGAGTAGTGGCTGGGGGGTGAGGTACGCGGGAGCGCGGCAGAGGGGCTGGCCTAGCACTTTCGTCGTCTGTTGTCACCTTTCTCAGCCGCTGGGGCCTTCCTGACCCCCACCAGGTCTACCAGTGGGGGTGTGTGGAGCAAACTTCCTGCCAGTCAGTCTTACTGGGTAGAGCGCTGGTGGCCTGTGTGGTGGGGGTGGGGAGGAGAGTCTGCTGTTCTACAAGTGCGTGCTGCCAACCGCATTGAGTGTTTCCACTAGGGCGGAGCGCTGTTGTAAGAACCGCTTGTTATGTCTCCGATACGCCTCTACAATGCTCTTATAGGTGTAGAGTTCACCCCAGTTCAGGATAATCTCCACCAGGGCTTCGGGAGAGTTTGATAGGAGTTCCTCGCGTACTGCAATGTCCTCTTGCGCTGCGGCCAGAGACTGATGGGGTGCGGGAGGGGCGAGGGCTGCCTGAGAGTCAGGGACGGTGTGTGGGGTGGGTTCTGGCGTGTCAAGCATGTGTGTGACTGGGTTTTGGATACCACGGGCCAGCCTGAGGTCCTCAGTCGTCAGGCAGCAGAATGGGCTGTCTCTGTGGCAGTCCGTGCAGGCCTGGTTGGGGCATTCAGTCTGGCTGCAGGCTGTCACTTCCTTTAATCTGGTGGAGTAACTGCAGACACAGCAATATCTCACACCAGGGAAGCCAGTCAGTCTAGCCCAGGCTATTTTGGGATAGGGCGAGGTGGTCCCCTGGGGGTGGGAAGGGTCAGTGGTCTGCCCTGAGAGAGGTAGGTCGAAAGAATCCTCTAGGGAATTCTCTGTCACCATGAGGGTGCGGTGGAGAGAGTGAGGTCAACACAGGTGAGCAGCCAATATACGGCGTGGCTAGCAACAACAGAAACACTTCACTTCACTGCACTGCACTACACTGCACTAGTCACTCACTGTCCGCCACTTGATATAGTGTCACTGTACACAGAGCACTGCACTACTCACAAAGCACGTAGTAAACACTAACAGCAGGAGCATCACCAACGAGCAGAACAGGCTGGGATGCAGAGGACATGGGAACATGTCCTGATTTCTCTCTCTCTCTTTCTTCTCTCTCTCTTCTCTCTCTCTCTTTTTTTTTCTCTCTTTCTCTTTTTCTCTCTCTCTCTCTCTCTCTCTTTCTCTCTCTTTTCTCTCTCTTTTCTCTCTCTCTCTCTCTCTCTTTCTCTCTTTCTCTCTCTCTCTCTCTCTCTCTCTCTCTCTCTCTCTCTCTCTCTCTCTCTCTCTCTCTCTCTCTCTCTCTCTCTCTCTCTCTCTCTCTCTCTCTCTCTCTCTCTCTCTCTCTCTCTCTCTCTCTCTCTCTCTCTCTCTCTCTCTCTCTCTCTCTCTCTCTCTCTCTCTCTCTCTCTCTCTCTCTCTCTCCTCTCTCCTCTCTCTCTCTCCTCTCTCTCTCTCTCTCTCCTCTCTCTCTCTCTCTCTCTCTCTCTCTCTCTCTCTCTCTCTCTCTCTCTTTATTTAAACTATCATACATATATGAGTTGTGTACAGTATTTTAGTTCTTTGCTAAAGTTACATTTGCCTTTTGCAATTATCTTAAAGCATGTACATTATAATGAGGCTGGGTGTGTAACCATCTGTGTGTGGTCTCCTTCATCTGCTGTGTGGACAGACGTCGCATGTCCACCACAGCAATGAAAGCATTCCACCACACTACAATGGCGGAAGAGCTGGACATCTACGTGAGCGGCGCGTACTCCATGATGGGCCTGACCTGAGCCTTGTACAGGGTCAGAAGCCCATTGGCATCAAGGAGGTGTCTCAGACGGCGCAACAATTTCACCTTTTGTGACGCTTTTTGAGCTACATCTACGAGGTGACGGTCGAAGAGCAGCCTTGAGTCCACCTCCACACCAAGGATGTTCACACTGTCCTGTAGAGGGATGCTGTTGTTGTCGCCCATCCTCAGCCTTCCAAGCAACCGACGTGTGTCCTCATGAGAGCAGGATATCACCATGGCCTGAGTTTTATTTTGGGCAAACTTGACTTGCCACCGGACGCCCCAGGCCATGATGAGTAGTGCGTAGGCACTCTGTACTGCTGCCTGCTCCTCCCCCCTCTCGTAAATCAAGGAGATGGTGCAGTCGTCTGCGTATGCACTGGCTGAGGGGACAATATGTAGGAGGTCATTGAAGTAAATGTTCCACAATATGGGCCCCAGGACTGACCCTTGTGGAACAGAGGCCTCTACAGGAAAGCAGGCTGAGGTGTGGCTGTTCACAACAAGAGACTCCTGTCAGGTAGTTGGAGAGCATGTGCAGCAGGTCCCCGGTGATGCCCAGCTGGTCCAGCTTGGCCACTAATCCCCGATGCCACACAGTGTCAAAGGCGCCGGCGATGTTCAGGGCAATCACCAGCGAAGGGTGGCCAGCATCCAGGGCGTCGTGCAAGGATTTGGAGAGAAGAAGGATTAGATCTGAAGTGAAGCGTCCTTTCCTGAAGCCGAACTGTCTGGGTGAGTGAAGGTGGTGCTCGTCTAGGAACCTCGTCACCTGCTCTCCAATGATCCTCTCGAAGATCTTGCTGACCACCAAGAGCAGGGAGATGGGGCAGTAGTTATTCAGCTTCGATTTCTCCTTCTTATGAACGGGTGTAACTCTCGCCTCTTTCCACTGAGACGGCCACGTCCTGGACACAAGGCACTGGCGGAAGATAACATAACATAACATAACATAAATAATAGGATAACAAAGGGCCACCAGGGCCCATCTAGGTTATCCTGTATCAGTCGCACAGCGACCTCGTCATCAGTACTTAAAGATACACTTACAAGTACACAATACATTATATACTAATTCTAAATATTTGGTCCATTAACATGGCTAAGTCCTGCAGCGAAATCCTGTACAATTTGTGGTCCCCATACATGGGGATCATGTCTTGTTTAACTATAGTAAATTTCTTATAAAAACTATCATGCAGTGCTATACATAATTATAAATCTGATAAATTTAAGTGCTTATCTAATCTGTTTTTAAACATTGTCAAACTAGTGCTATTTACAACCGTCTCTGGCAATGCATTCCAGAAGTCTACCACCCTATAACTAAAGAAATATTTTCTTATATCTAACCTGCAGCCTTGCTTTCTAATCTTCCTGCCATGATTTCTAGTCCTACTTCCTCCTCTAAGGTAAAGAAAGATCTCACATCTATGTAGTTTGTATCTGAGAACATTTTAAATAACTCTATCATATCCTCTTATACATCTCCTCTCAAATGAAAACATGTTTAATTCCTTTAATCTATCTCTATACTCCAGGCGCTTTAATGCTGGTATCATCCTAGTTGCTCTTCTCTGAACTGCTTCTAACATGTTGATATCCTGCCTATAGTGGGGTGACCAGGCCTGTATGCAATACTCTAAATGGGGCCTAACATAGGAATTATATAAGCTACGCACCACTTCCTTACTTTTATAACTAACATTTCTATTTATAAAACCCAGGATCCTATTTGCCCTATTTCTTGCTTCTAAACATTGCTTTGAAAATTTCATAGTCCTGTCTATCACTACTCCTAAATCCTTTCCTTCCTCTACTGCCTCTAGCCAACATCCCTCCATCTCATAGTTAAAGTTTGTGTTGTCTTTACCTAAATGCATAACCTGACACTTTTAGAATTAAACTCCATCTGCCACCTGTCTGCCCATGCTATCAGCCTGTCCAGGTCTCGTTGTATTCTGTAATTGTCCTTTTCACCCTGTACTGCACATGCTATCTTAGTATCATCTGCAAACTTTGATACTTTGCTACTAATTCCTATATCTAAATCGTTAATGTACACCAAGAAAAGAAGAGGTCCTAGCACTGATCCTTGGGGTACCCCACTAACCACTTCCTTCCACTCAGACATTGCCCCATTTAATACTACTCTCTGTTTCCTATCAGAAAGCCATTCACTAATCCAATCAACTAACCTACCCCTATCCCATGTAGTCTCAATTTGTACACTAGCCTCCTATGCGGTACCTTATCAAACGCCTTGCTAAAATCTAGATATATAACATCTATGCTATTTCCATCATCTAACTCCTTGGTAATATATTCTAAGATATCGAGCAAATTTGTAAGACAGGACCTCCCTGATCTAAAGCCATGTTGGGTATCTCTAATTAATCTATTCTCATTTAAATGCTCCCAAATACTACCCTTAATGATTTTCTCTAGTATCTTACATACTATACTAGTTAAACTGATCGGTCTATAATTATTCGCATCATCCTTCCTACCTTTTTAAATATTGGAGTAACATTAGCTAACTTCCAGTCCTGAGGTATCTCAGCAAACCTAAGTGATCTTTCAAAGATTAACTTAAGTGCTTCAGAAATACTGTCTACACCCTCCCTAAGTACTCTGGCATGTAGCTCATCAGGACCACTAGCTTTCCTATCGTCTAGTTCAAGAATAAATTTCCTAATAATTCCCGGTTTTATATCAATATTTTCTAAAGCTCTTAAACTACTCGTCGCACTGTTTGTAACAGGATTTCCTATTCTTTCCTAGTAAATACTGAAGAAAATTGTTCATTCAATAATTCTACTATGTCTTCATTTTGATCCACTACTACACCATCTTTTCTGAGTGGTCCAATCCTATCCTTATTTCTTTTATCACTGACCTTGTAATAACTATATAATTTTTGGGATCTTTACTCCCAGCTCTAGCTAGTTTTATCTCTGCCTGCCTTTTACTTTTTTATAACCTTACTCAAATCATCTCTGACCTGTCTGTACCTAATCAAATCTACATCTTCCCACTTTTCTGCAACTCTGTATGCCCTCTTCTTCTCTCTGATCTGGCTACCTATCTCATGAGTCCACCATAATGGCTTCCTGTTTCTCTGCCTTATATCTTTGTAAGGGATACACTGCATCACTATACCCTTTACTACAACCTTAAAAATATCCCACATCTCCTGTGCAGTTTTATTTCCAAAACTATCTTCCCAGTTTACCTCTCCTAATAACTGACGTAACCTACCATAATTGCCTTTCTGATAGTTTGGGACTCTAGTCTTATTCACTATATTATCCCTACTGGAATTAATGATAAATCTAATTATATGATGGTCACTGTTTGCTAAAGTCTCTCCTACCTCAACTTCCTTTAAACAATGCTCAATATTTGTTAGTACTATGTCTAAAACCTTCCTCCCCTAGTAGGTTTATCTACCATCTGCACTAAATAGTTATCCTGAAAACTTTCCATAAACTTATTTTCACTAGCATCTCCTACCATCCTCTCCCAGTTTACTGACTTAAGATTAAAATCCCTAAGATAATTGTCTGACTAGTACACCCCCTATTTATCTCATCTACCATAAGGTTGTCTACATCTGCTGACTGGTTAGGTGGTCTATAAAAGCTCCTACTCTAATAACCTTACTTTTGTTTACTCTAACATCCAGCCATAAGGACTCTACTCTGTTATCTACCTTAATACCATTAACCTGACTGGAAATGAAGGATTTTTACATAAATAACTACTCCTCCACCTATCCTACCAATTCTCTGGTGTAAATACATAATGTATCCATCTACTTCATATTCTTTCCTATTTTCCCTAAACTTTTCCTCATTTACCCATGCCTCTGTGACACATACAACATCTAAGTCCTCCTCAACTATATAACTAGATAACTCGTCCTTCTTGTTCCTAAGACTCCTGGCATTTACATAAAAACATTTAAGTCCTGCTACCTTCCTAGATGCTGTCTCCTTATTTGGAATCCTAATCTTATTCTCTCCTATTTGCACCTGGAAATCTTTCCTAATCTTTTCACTATCTCTGTTTATCCTATCTAATTTATGTCTAGCATCTTTCTTCTGGAATGCATTTGCTACCTCACCCCCTACACTCCATCCCAACTCCCCTCCAGACATCCACTCAGCACATCCACACCCTTCCTACTCAGATGCACACCATCCCTAGCATACAAATCCTTCGCCCATAGAACCTATCCCATACATCCACAAAGCTGACACCCACATCCTTACACATCCCTTTTACCCGATCATTCACACCAATGGCTCTAGACAACCATTCCTGCTAACATACACACGAGGCAAGATTCCTGACACTACACACCTCCTACCACTCTCCCTTATCTTGCCTAACATTTCCGAAATCTTGCCACTAACTCCTCCGACCCACCTGCTCTGACATCGTTCCCACCTACGTGCAAAACTACTACACCCTCCCTCTCCATCCCCCCAACCCTCTTCTGCACCTCCTCACTCACTGCCTTCACACCTGCACCAGGCATACACACGTCTCGTCCTCCTATCACCCCACACCTGAGGTGTGCTAGGCACAACCATCCTCCTCCTCTCCTCTACCCCCTTCTTTCTCCTTTCACTCACCACAACCACTTCATTCACTCCACTCTCACTCTCCCTCCCTCCAACAAACCGAACCTATTTTCACACTCAACAGGTTTAGTCCTATCCTCCCTAACTGCCTCCGCTTTCCTTCCCTCGCAACCTGCCATCTCTGCCCATCCTGACTACTATCTTTCCCAGTCTGGCTCGCCTGCTCCTCTTCCCCACTCTGCTCTTCCCGACAGAGGGCCAAGCCACCCTGTCGCCTCAGAAGGTCCAACCTTCGGCCTAACACTGATCTCCTGCCTAATTTTTTCCACTGCCTCCCAAGCCTCTTAACCTCCTCCTTCAACTCAAAGATGAGAACTTGTCGCACTTTTCCCCTCACTTAGCTTTCTGATTTCCTCTCGCAATTCTCGGTGCTCAAGAGAAAGAACTAAATTCTCGCTCTTGAGCCTACACACCATACACTCAGAAAAGTCAACGACCTTCCTGTCATGCCCACACATCTCACACACAACAAACTCTCCCAATCCCATCTCAACACTCTCTTTCACGCACTCAATCACACTCTGATATACCTCAGTAGCTACCGCCATACTAATTTACAATCTGTTAACTCACAAACAAATAAAAATACTTGGTGACGGCAGGGTGGGGAACCATGGTGGTGGGGGGCCTAAGTGAGGTCAACTAATCCTCTTTCAAGGTCAACTTGACGGTTACAAGCCTAGTCTCCTCGCCTACCAAAATACTTTTAACTCACAAACACTGATTCTAACCACTATTTCACTCTAATCTAACACTTGCAGTACACACTTTCACTTCACTAACACTCAAAAGCACCACACACAGACACCAAGCACAAACACCACTCGCTAACTATAAAAACCACAGCCAAAAACGGAGCGCACACACAACACGTCCACTCGCCACCGCAGCTACTCCCCACACACGAGGGGCGTGGTGAGCTCATCAGCACATTGTTTGAGGAGGTGAGGACTTATACTATCAGGACCTGCAGCCTTCCTGACGTTGACACCCTTCAGGTGCCTCCTAACAGCAGCCTCCGTGATTACCACGCTCTCAATGCTTGAAGGAGCAAGGCGTGGGAGAGGTGGTGGCTGCCTGTCTGGTTCTGGCGTCTTCATTTTATCGCTGAACACTTGTGCAAGCAAGTCAGCTTTCTCCTGGTTGGTGACAGCCAGGTTCCCACAAGGCTTAGTGAGGGCCGGGACACGTTCGTGGGAGGTGACGCCCTGCTTCTCCTTCACCAGACTCCACCACTGCTTTGGATCCAGCTGGTTGGAAGACAATATTCTCCTGTTATTTTCTTCCCATCTTGCCTTGGCCCATTTCGTGACTTGTGTCATATCTTGGCACGCAGCTCGGTGTATCGCCTTGTTCCGTTGGTGCCACGCACAGTACTTTCGTTCTGCAGCAACGTGACAACGATACCCAAACCAGGGCTGGTCCTTTAGGGTCGTTCAGTAGGTCTCGTGTGGCACGTGTTGCTGCTGTAAGTCCTGGAGGATGGTGGTGAGAGTGGTGACATCATGGTGAGGCTCACCAGTGAGCACTGCATCCCAGGAAGTCTCCCTCAGGACTCGTCTCATTGCTCCCCAGTCAGCGCGGTCTCACAGCCAGATGGTCTTGTGGTGGTCCTCCTCACGTGCTGGGGCGAGGTTAATGGTGGAGAGGACGGCGAGGTGGTCAGAGGTACCCACGAAGTCCAGTGGGCGGCTCTGTACGCTGTCACCTGCCAGGTCCGTCAGCACAGGGTCCAGGGATCCTCCACGCTTGTGTGTGGGGAAGTCAACATGGTTGTGAAGTCCCTGCACTACTGTCAGCTCAGTAAATGCCCTCAGCACAATATTGTGGTTGAGGTCACCCACGATCACAACATTCTGACAGTTGTGAGCCGCCATGATGTTGTCCAGGTTGTCAGTGAAGTAGTTTAGCAGCTCACTTCCCTGCCATTGAGGTCGGTACATGACGCACAGCAGCAGGGCGCCCCTGTCAGCGAGTATGATGCAGAAAAACACCAACTCTATCACTTCAGGTGTGTTGACTGTCAGGGCGTTGATGTGGAGGCCCTCGCGATGACACACAGCTAAACTACCTCCCTGCCCACTGCGGCGATCAAGTCTCGTCCAGTGAGAGTAGCCGATGATCCTGTCGCAGGTGGTGACACAACTGTCGTCCAGGAAAGTCTCTACCACCACCACTATGTCGGCGTGTTTCTCAAGGGTGGTGTGTGTCAGCTCTCCGACATTGGTCCTGAAGCCACGAATGTTGGCAGACAGAACTGTGAGGGTGGCGGCGGTGGTGGCATTAGCGGCCTCTCTCTCTCTCTCTCTCTCTCTCTCTCTCTCTCTCTCTCTCTCTCTCTCTCTCTCTCTCTCTCTCTCTCTCTCTCTCTCTCTCTCTCTCTCTCTCTCTCTCTCTCTCTCTCTCGGGCATATTCCATGATAGGCCTTACCTGGGCCGTTGAAATAGATGTTCCATAGTATTGGGCCGAGTACTGAACCTTGGGGTACAGATGCCTCCACTGGAAAGGAGGACGAGGTGCTGCCTTTCACCACTACACGGAGGCTTCGTCCCGTTAGGTAGCTGGTGAACAGTTGTAGCAGGTCCCCGGTGATGCCCAGCTGCTGGAGTTTAGTAGTCAGCGCATGGTGCCCCACAGAGTCAAAAGCACCAACAATGTCTAAGGCGATCACCAGGGAGGGGCGTCCGGCATCAAGGGCATCATGCCAGGATTTGGAGAGCAAGAGGAGGAGATCAGAGGTTGAACAGCCTTTTCTAAATCCAAATTGCTTCGGAGACGGAAGGTGGTTCTCCTCAAGGTATTTGTTGAACTGCTCACCAATTATCCTCTCAAAGATCTTGCTCACCACTGAGAGGAGGGAGATGGGTCGGTAATTTCCTGGCTCTGCTCTTGACCTCTTCTTGTGCACTGGTGTAATTCTCGCCTCCTTCCTAAGTGATGGCCACGCACCGGTCTGCAGGCACTTCCGGAAGATGAGTGCGAGGGGGATTGTTAGTTCAGTTGCACAGTTTTTAAGTATATGTGGACTTAATCCGTCAGGGCCTTCCTGGTGTTCACTCCTCTCAGGAGTCTTCCTACGTCATCTTCAGTAATGGCAACATTCTGAAGGGATGAGGTACCAAGACGGGGGAGGGCAGGTGGCTGCCTGTTGGGGTCACCAGTTGTCATTTTCCGGCTGAACTCTGTGGCAAGGAGATCAACCTTTTCACGACTGGTGACAGCCAGGTCTCCGTTAGGTTTAGTAAGGGCTGGAATTCGCACTTGATGGGAGATGCCTTGTCTCTCCTTCACCAGGTTCCATCATTGCTTAGCATCAACCTGGTTAGAGGAGAGTTTTTTCTTGATATCTGTCTACCATCTGGCCTTGGCCCACTTCGCTGTCTTTATCATTACCTTGCACGCTCTTCTGTGCCGGGCTTTATTGACCTGCGTGGAATGTCGCTTGTAGTGTTGCCACGCTCTATATTTATTGTCAGCAGTGACTCTACATTGGTAGCCAAACCATTGTTGGTCCTTAGGGTTTGTTGTGTACACCTTGTGTGGCACAAATTGTTGTTGTAGGGAGAGAAGGACAGTGGTAAAGGCGATGGTATCATGGTGTGGGTCGCCAGTTAGTACGGTGTGCCAGTCAGTCGCTGACAGAGACCGCTTCATAGCCTCCCAGTCAGCATGCTCCCATAGCCAGATGACTCACTGTTGTTCCTCCTCTCTAGCAGCGGAGAGATTGATGGAGGACAGCACTGCGTAGTGATCAGAGCTACCCACACGGTCCAGTGGGCGGCACATCACACAAGCCTCTGGCAGGTCAGAGAGCACAGGATCCAGGGAGCCTCCACGCTGGTGTGTTGGAAAGTTGACATGGTTGTGGAGTCCCTGGACTACAGTGAGGTCTGTGAAGGCTCTCATCATCAAGTGTTGGTTGAGGTCCCCTACAATAACTACGTGTTGGCAGTTATGGGCAGCCATGATGTCATCGAGGTGCTCAGAGAGGTAGTTTAGGGAAGCGTTTCCTTGCCACTGTGGTCTGTATGCTGCACACAATAGCAGACCGCTCTCATCTGCGAGGATGACACGGAGAAAGACGATCTCCATAACAGCGGGGATGTCAACTGGCAAAACATCAACCTCCTGCATCTTGTCGCAGTGACACAGCTATACCACCTCCCTGCCTTTCTTGTCGGTCTCGCCTCACCCATGGCAAGTATCCGGGAATTTTGTCGCATATTGTGATGCAGCTTTCATCAAGGAAGGTCTCTACAGCCACTACTACATCCACATGATGTCTGAGGATGAATGTGAGTGTTAGTTCTCCCACATTTGTCCTGAATCCCCTCACATTAGCTGAGAGGACTGTGATGCTGCTGGTATCCATGTTACCTTATCAGGCAGCTATTTGTGGGGGGTGAAGGGGCTGGACCTAGGGCGAGAATGTAGGAGGCTGCTGCAGAACTGGCTGGGGGTGTGGCGCTGGGTGGGTGGTGGGAGGGTGATGCTCCGATAAGATGGTGCGGAGAAGTCGTTCTTGCCTGGCTTCTGCGGCTTTGGTGAAACACTGCTCTTCAGTGTGGCCACGACATAAGCAGTAGGTACACTCTAGCCTCGTGTTTACCTCTGCTTGACGTTTTCTGCAATGATCAGCTGTGTGTCCTCTCCAGCCACAAAAATCACACATCTCCACTGAGCAGTGGTTTGATGTATGTCCTCGCTGGCGGCAGCAGCCACAGAACGGGGGAGACACTCTTGTTTTCGTGTCCCGTCACCTGTTGTTCCTTGCCGTGCTGTTTCTCCCTGTGTCGCTCCTGAGGGTAGCAGGGGAGGGGCTTGGGAGTGACGAGGGTGATCAGGTGGAGCGGAGGAGGTGTTGTCAGGTGCGGCAGGGTTGGTGATGGTGGGAGGGGTTGCTTATTGGCTCTGGGTAGACTGTTGGCGCGTGCGTGGGGGGGCGGGCACGGACAAGTCTGTTGTCCGGGTCGTCGTGAGTCACCTTTCACAGTGGTTGAGGCTTCCCAGACTGCCACCAGGACTGCCAGTGAGGGTGTTCAGTGCACACCTCCCGCCAGTCACTATCTATTTTGCTGGGGAGGGCGCTGGTTGCTTATGTGACCAGGGGTGGGGTGGGAGCCTGCTGGATCAGCTGAGATTAGGCATCAATGTCACTGATTATATCAACTAGTGATGCTCTCCTTAGTTGTAGTTTGTCTCCCTGTTTTTCAAATGCCGTCACTCTAGATGAGAGAATATATTTCGGGTCTCTGCCGGATGATAATTTCTACGAGCTCTTCAGCGGGACAGGAGAGTTTTAGTATTGTCTTCAGTTGTTGGCTGTATTGGAGATTGGTCTGGTGGGGGGGTGGCGTTGACAGGGGCGGCCACGTGGGTGACATGGTGAGGTATGTCTTTGGTCCTTCTAAGCTCCTCCGTCCATAGGCAAGAGAAGGTACCTTCGGTGTGGCCCGCCTGGTTTGGGCAGCCTGTCTGGCTGCAGGCTGTGGAGGGCTTCACTCTTACAGAGTAACTGCAGATACAGCAGTACCTTGCCACAGAATAACCTGACTTGCCCGCCCACGCAATTTTCTTGTGTGGGAGATCTAAGTCAAGGCCATGTGGTATGGGTGGGGGAGTCAGGCAGGAGGAGAGAGAGAGAGAGTGAAAGTGAAGTAGGTAGGAGCGATGAGTTGTACTCAGGTCGGGTCAGGTCACAATCCTTTTTCAAGGTCACTCTTAGAGCTGCACGTTCCTAGTTTCCTATGTGTGAGGATTCACTGTTCACCACTATCACTCACTGTTTTCACCACTGTTACTCTATATTTCTTCACCAAAATTAGATTGACGCACTAATGAAGCACTCACAGCACCACTTGTCACTGATCATAGTTGTAGATTTAGGAACACTTCGAGAATAAAGCAAAAAAAAAATGCAGAGCGTCACACGCTCTCTCTCTCTCTCTCTCTCTCTCTCTCTCTCTCTCTCTCTCTCTCTCTCTCTCTCTCTCTCTCTCTCTCTCTCTCTCTCTCTCTCTCTCTCTCTCTCTCTCTCTCTCTCTCTCTCTCTTATTTAAAACATCATCTTACACTGAGTTACATCATATAATTTTACAATATACCAGGTAAAGATAGAGATTTAGACATAAAGCTCTTTGTGTTGGCAAGGAACTATTTTAAACGTCTTTTTCACGTTAGTATATTGTTTGGACACCTCACATCACTGCACTTCACTTCACAGCACTAGCCGGGCAGGGAGCGCGCCACTTTTCTCTGCTGAGTTAATAGTCCCGCTACCTCAGCAGGCGTGGCCACCATGAAATGATTCCACAGGCATGCTGCCCTGGTTCTGAATATTCGCTGGTGTTGTGAGGAGCGGGAGAGAGGCACCAGTACCTACTGGTCCTTCTTCTCGCGTCAGCATCTCTTGCGTCGCTCAATGTCTTGATGAATTCTAGGATATCCACCACCTGAGCTTTTTTCTCTATTATTCAGTCAAGCTGCAGGGTAAGTGACTGGATAACCTTCTTGTTTCCCATCACTTCTTGTTTTAGGCGTAAAGTGAGGGATACAAGCTCCTCCCTATCCATCGCCATGTATTCTTGACGTTCGTTGTCCACATCCTCACTGAAGGTAGGTGCGTCGACGTCATCCACAGGGGAGAAAGGAGGAGGGGCTGGGGTTTCAGGTGTTTCCTCGATATCTTCATCTTCGTACACAACTGCTGCGTCAATGTTGGCCTCTTGGCGTAGCTGCTGGGTTACGTCGCACGTGTATGCTTCCCTGTCACCCAGGCATCTCTCTCTCTCTCTCTCTCTCTCTCTCTCTCTCTCTCTCTCTCTCTCTCTCTCTCTCTCTCTCTCTCTCTCTCTCTCTCTGCTTCCTGGATGTTACTTTTCACGCTATAGTATGCCAGTATTAAAATTTAGACTTTACTTCCACACCACCCAATGGCGTAAAAGTCTCAGCGCGTTTTTTTTAAGAGGGTGTGACCCGTGACACAGGTCTCCTTCAGTCACCCTGAGTGTTGCTGCTTGGGAGAAGTTTTAACACATTTATATTTACAGTAAAAGTCCTGAAATCCGGAAGTCATGGGGGTTCAGGCATTCCGGATTCTAGGATTTTCCGGATTGTAACATAGTAAGGCTGAAAGTAAGATTAAAATCTTGAGGGTACTATGTAAACCTCACTAAACTAACCCCAACTTGCTATATCTCTTTGTAGTACTGTCATAACATCTTACAGGGATTACTACTACCACGAGTCCACTGTGTACTTCCTCACCACACCACACAAAATTTATGTAGGCTTTTTTTTTTTTTTCTTGAAGATTTGCCAGACTATGGGGGGAGTGGCATGGGCCTTTCCAGCCATTATGGCATCCCATATGTGATGATTGCTCTTTTCCTACTTGTCAACTTGTATTTGTGTAGGTGATTTCACTATTTTACGTAGGCTATTCCACCATCCACATATACTGAGAAGTTTGAGTGATTGTACTGTACAGTACCCCACATAATATGTATACAGTCCACAATACTTATGGTTAGGGTTGTATGTTTTCTCTTTTTCACTGTCTTTGTTTGGAGGCCAAGAGGGTTTGCTGAAGCCATGATAACAGTAGTTTGGCACACACGTGGTCGACTTTGTGATGGTGATAGACGAGACGTGATCCCACGTGGCAGAACGCAATGGTGGATGGCGGTTGGCGGGATGTTGAATCGGCACATTCGGTGTCGGTGATGACATGTTCGGTTTCGGCTATTATTATTATACATATATTTATTACTATTATTTCTTACTTTTTACATATTTAACTCAGCCTTTCAAATTTTCCGGATTATAAGGATTTCTGGATTATAAGGTTCCGGATTTAAGGACTTTTACTGTACTAAGACACAAATGTATTTTTTACTTTCATACTATAAGGTTATCTTAAATAAGCATAGATGTTACAGTACTTATTCACCTTACAACCCCAGTGAATCAATAAAGCAACACTAAAGTATTTATGCCACGTTTCTTCAGCCTTGTGTGAATACTTTATGGTTAATAAATTAGTTTTGCTTTGATGTATTATATTGTGTATATAAAACTTTCAGTATTATGAATTGACCTTGTTTGTGATGATTCTTACATATATCACAAACATTACTCATCGCAGGTTTGGGAAACATGGCAACTTACATATATTTTGAGTGCATTCGTATATCTGATTTATGACCGTTTTGACTTATGACCGGTAGGTCGTAACCGATCTAGGTTGTAACTCGAATGGTGCCTGTATTTGTACACCAGAGCAAATTATTGATACATAAGTGGTTGGGTTTTCAACACTGCCAGTACCAACCCTTTCTAACCCACCCTTACTTAACCTTACCATTTCTCAGCAATGTAAAGCAAAAAAATTAAACCTGTTTCAACAGTTAAGTCAAGAAATAGAATAATACCCATACAAAATATTTAAGTCCAGAGTATCTCAGTGCAGTTCCCGTCAGAAGCAGCGTGGAAGTGCATAACATCATCGAGTCAAGTTAACTTGTGTTAAATAGAATAAATTGCATTATTTAATCATATCTCCACAAATATCAAGTCGCATTTAATCAAAATCTCGTTATTCAAACACACACAAACCAAGAGTTGACTGTAATACTAAAGATTATCATAGGCTATTTGTAGACAGAGGCAGAGGAGACTTAATAATTATTATAGAATATGGATGAAGGTTAGGCTACACATGGACATTCTCTCTCTCTCTCTCTCTCTCTCTCTCTCTCTCTCTCTCTCTCTCTCTCTCTCTCTCTCTCTCTCTCTCTCTCTCTCTCTCTCTCTCTCTCTCTCTCTCTCTCTCTTTTTATTTTTTTTTATTTAAACATAACTTTATACAAAAGAACATGTACCCAAAGGCGCACTGTCGTGTGCTACCTATTCTAAGGGTACTACAATCTATTTCTCTACAATATTTACAAGACTTAAAAATAGATAATATACAAGATGGTCAGCATGTAAATGGAGCACTATTCGTTTCACTTCACTAGCACTATTCACGCACTGCACTACACTGAGTGTCACGTCACAAAGAGTGTCAGAGGAGTTGGCAGTGTCTGTCTCCACTTATGTGCCATCAGTTTGACACTGTGTGTGTTCATCTCCTGGACGTGAGGCACCGCGGCCGTGAACAAGTTCCACATCCTGGAGACGCGTCCTGCGAAGGTGCGTTGATGCTGACACCCGTGGGATCGCGGCACCTCTACGGCGTCACCACCATTGAGCACCGTTCTCGTGCTCCGTGCGGTGACTCTTAGAGGATGACGCAGCCCTGCCAGATGTGGCACTCTTTGCACCTGTGCCTTATGGAACACTACGATCGCCGCCACGTCTCTGCGGTGTTCCAGTGAATCAAGGGACGCTCAGGCTCTGGGTGAGGTGGTATTGCAGCATCTACTAGCCGTATGGCGCGGCGTTGGATGCTGTCCAGTCTCCTTCTGTGTGTGGCGGCACAGGACATCCAGGAGAGAGCTGCGTATTCAAGGTGGGGCCGCACCTGTGCCTTGTACAGCAGCAGTCTCCCTTCCTGTCGAGGAAACTGGCGATCCTTCTGAGAGCGGAGATCCTGTGAGAGGCTTTCTTGGCAATGGTTTTGACATGCCTGTCAAACCTCAGCCCTCGATCCACCTCCACTCCAAGTATCTTGACGTCATCTTGGAGTGGGAGAGCAGCAGCGCCAAAGACAACTTTCCTGCCATTGCTGCCATGGCGGCTGGGGACCGAGAGACAACCATTGCCTGTGTCTTCTCCGGCGCGAATGTCACTTGCCAGCGAGCACCCCACTCCTTTATCACTCGTAGCTGCTGATTGATGGCCTCAGCAGCCCGCCCACTGTCCTGGCGTGGATAGGTATAGGAGAGGGTGCAGTCATCAGCATAGGCCATGACTCCTGGCAGTAGCTGGAGAAGATCATCCACGTAGATATTCCACAGGAGTGGGCCAAGAATTGAACCCTGTGGCACTGATGCCTCCACAGGCAGGGACTCAGATGTTTGCCCGTTGACAACCACCTTGAGGCTTCTGTCCTGCAGGTAATTTCCCAGGAGTCGTAGCAAGCCACCCTGGATGCCTTTAGCACGAAGCTTTTCTAGTAATCCGTTGTGCCATACTTTATCAAAAGCTCCTGCTATGTCCAAAGCAACCACTATAGTGTCCTTGCCGTCGTCGAGGGCGTCCTGCCACTGCCTGGTGAGAAGCATCATTAGGTCGGAGGTTGACCTTCCAGGTCTGAACCCAAACTGTTGGTCTGAGAGGAGGGCATTGTCCTTGAGATGGCTACACACCACCTCTGCCACGACCCTCTCAAACACTTTACCCACCACTGACAACAGGGATATGGGTCTGTAGTTTTTTGGGTCCGTCCTGGAGCTTTTTGTGTACGGAACTACTCGAGCCTCCTTCCACACTGAAGGCCAGACGTTTTCCCGTACACAAGTTGTGAAGACTTGGGTGAGAGGGGCAGCCAGTTCCTGGGAGCATCGCTTCAGCAGGTGCGGGCTGATGTCATCAGGGCCGGTGGCTTTCTGTGTGTCCAGCCCCGCAATAATCGCTTCACCTGCTGATGCGTCACCTCCACCATGGTGACAGTCTTCTCACATTGCTGGACCAGCTGAGGCGGTGGCTGCTGTGGATTCCCGACCTTCATTTTTCCAGCAAACAAGGAAGCCAGCAACTGTGCCCTCTCCTTACTGCTGGTGGCGACAGTACCGTCCTGCTTGCTGAGGGAGGGATGGATTCTTGGTGGCCAGTTCCTTGTTTGTCCTTAACAAGAGACCACCAAGTTTTGTTTCCTACGCCAGTGCCACACAGTTTCCGGCGCAGGCTTTCCTCCCACTTTTTTAAGGCCCACTTGCTGGTTACCACCATCCTCCTGCATGCAGCCCTGTGCAGGTCCTTGTTGCGCCGAGTCGGGTTCCTCTTGTAGCGGAGCCAGGCAGCATACTTTGCCTCGGCAGCAACACGGCAACGGTAGCCAAACCATGGCTGATCCGTCGATCTGGTGGTGTATTCCCTGTGTGGGACGTGGCGTCTCTGGAGGGCGAGAAGGTGAGAGGTGAGTGCAAGTGCTTCACTCTCTGCTCCTCCCTGTAGCAGAGTGGCCCATGGGGTGTGGGTCAGGTCGCGGCGCAGGGAAGCCCAGTCTGCTTTGTTCCACAGCCAGATGGTGCGGGTGGTGGCCTCGTCCTGAGCCACGCCCACTTCCAGCTGTGTCAGTACAGCGTGATGGTCAGAGCTGCCCACGAGCCCCAGCTGATGACACTGAAGCTTGTCTTCCTGGTAGTCTGAGATGACAGGGTCTAATGTCCCTCCTTGTTCATGTGTAGGGAAGGTGACATGATCTGTCAGACCCTGCACCTCCAGGAGATTCTCGTAGGCATCTCTTTCCAGGTGGTGATTGAGATCCCCCACAGTCAGCACGTGGCTGCAGCTGTGTGCCATCATCAGGTTGTCTAAGGTCTCAGTCAGGTACAGGAGTGAGTCAGGCCCTTGTCGCGGGGGGCGATACAGGGCACACAGCAGGAGGGCTGAGCGGTCTGCCAGCATTACTCGGAAGTACATCATCTCCATCAGTGGAGGCGTGTCTATGTCTTTCCTTCCTTGAAGCAGACAGCCACTCCACCTCCTGTTTGCTCCTGTCGGTCCCTCCTCACCCAGTGGGTGAAGCCCTGCATCCTGCCATACGTGGGCTCCACCTCACTGTTCAGCCATGTCTCGGTCACCACAACAACGTCTGCATTGTGTCGTTGCACACAGTTGTGGTATAAGTCTGCAAGGTTAGTCCGGAGACCACGGACGTTGCTAGAGACGACCTTTAGTTGGCGGCAGGGGCAAGCTGGCTGTACCATGGTGAGGGATGGTAGTGAGCGAGGCCTGCTAGTCCGAGGTGGTGGTTAGGGTCCGCGGCCGACTGCTGGTACTGGTGAAGAGGAGTGGTCCACTGCTGCCCCTGGCTCTGATTCCAGATACCAGGCTGAGGAAGGAGTGGGCGAGGTTGTGGCAAGGACTGAAATGAAGTGAGGGGGTGGGCGGGCTGAGCCGCTGCAGGTGGGAAGGGTGTGGCTGTGTGTCTTTCCACCGTAAGGAGCCGCTGTAGGAGACGCTCCTGACGTAAATCGTCAGTTCTGACGTGGCAAGTAGCAGAAGAGTGTCCTTTCCGTGAGCAGTACTCACACACTTTTGCCTTGGCTCGCTTTTGTGTCTGCTTGGTGACCTGGTGAGTCCTCAGTCCTTCGCTGGACACCCTCTCTCTCTCTCTCTCTCTCTCTCTCTCTCTCTCTCTCTCTCTCTCTCTCTCTCTCTCTCTCTCTCTCTCTCTCTCTCTCTCTCTCTCTCTCTCTCTCTCTCTCTCTCTCTCTCTCTCTCTGCATATTACTGCAATGGTTATTTTTTTAACCACGCACTAACAATCAAGGAATAATTTCCTTCTCTTTATAACCATAGTTCTAGCCTCTTATGAAAATGTAACTGAAACAGTGTCTTTACTGGAGAGAGAGAGAGAGAGAGAGAGAGAGAGAGAGAGAGAGAGAGAGAGAGAGAGAATTTTGGCATATTACAGAAGATCATTTGTATAGGATTGGAGTGGATGCTGTGATATCTACTCCCCATGAGTGATGCTGACTGACTGACTGACTGACTGGTGTAGTGCACAATGTTATGGTGATGATTGATCCTTAATGATTCCATTTACCACTTATATAAGATTTTATCAGAAATCAGAAGATATAGATAGATAGATAATTTATTGTCAGTTTGCAACATAACAATGTTACAAATTGAAATTCTTTTTGGCTAAAGCTCATATTAACATAGTTAGCTAAAAGGTATTAAAGAAAAAAGAAACATTTCCTACAGTATAAAATCACAGACAGTCAAAAGAAGTATCACAATTACATACAAAGTAATTACACTGTTACTATTCTATTTCAAGTAGTTGAAAAGTATGATGCTCTTTGGTACAAATGATTTCTTATACCTATCAGTGTGTTGGGTAGGCACACCTAACCTTCTGCCGGATCTAAGAAAAACATAGCAGGAGTGAGGTGATGAGATGGGTCTTTCATGGTTTTTTCAACTTACTTCATTGTTCCTTCCTGGTATAGTTTTTCAAGTGCATTTGTATTTACACCTAATTTTCTTGATTTACGTAAAATCTTTTTAAGTTTACTCTTATCTCCAGTTGTTAACTTGCCATACCAAGTAGTTAAAGAGAAACTTATTAATGACTCTATTATCAACTTGTAAAATAGACTTGTTATCCTTTTATCTGTGTGCAAGTTGTTTAAACCATGTAAAAAGTGAAGTCTTTGATTACATTTCTTAACTATCATGTTGGTATTTGTACTACCTTTAAGTTGATCGTCAATCATAAAACCTAAGTATTTATATTCTTTTACTCTCTCTACAGATTTTTTATCAATTATAATAGGGTCAGATATGCGACGATTTTTAGTTCTATAGTCTATTATCATCTCTTTGGTTTTCTTTATATTTAGTTTTAGAAAATTTGATCTGCACCAATCAACAAATTGGTGGACTTGGTTTACATACTCGTCACATTCATCATTCGAAATTTTACCAATAATTACAGTGTCATCAGCATATTTAATTATTGTGCAATTACTAAACGCACTTCTACAGTCGTTAGTGTATAGGCTGAAAAGGACAGGGGACATAACACAATCTTGAGGGGCTCTTGTATTAGTGACTAATATGTTGGACTTTACATTGCCTAACGTGGTGTATTGAGGTCTGACTTAAAAAACTAAAAATCCACTTTAGAATGTAACTATTTACCCCCATTCCCATTAATTTATTCAGCAAAATGTGAGGCTGGATAGTATTGAATGCTGAGCTGAAATCCACATAGAGAATCCTTTCTTGTGTGTTCTGTTTGTCCAGATGTTTGCTTATATCATTCAGTAAAGTTAAACTTGCGTCTTGAACACTTCTGTTTTTACAATAAGCAAATTGTAAGGGGTCTTTCATATTGGCAACACTGTCACATAAAAGATTCCTCAATATATCTTCTAAACATTTAATTATATTTGAAGTTAAAACAACAGGTCTAGAGTCATTAAAAACTTTGGGAAATTTCACCTTCGCTATGGGTTTGATTTCCGACTCTTTCCATTTGGTTGGCACAACGCCCTGATCTATAGAGTCCTGAAAGAGTGACCTTAACACTGGCGCCAGTTGTTCTGCACAGCACTTGAGTGCCCTGGCTGGCACACCGTCAGGGCCCGTGGCTTTGCCAGCTCGGACCCACTTCAGGGATTGCAGAACGCGTTCCTCTGTTATTAAAATTCTTTCATCTGTAATATTTCGGATAGCTGACATTGTATCGTATTCAGAAGACTTTGTTATATAATATAGATAGTTTGTTTTAGTAATTATTGCTAAGTTACTGTGAATTGTTGCTGTAAACTGAAAAGGCTATAAACAATGCAGATACTATTTTTATTCTCTTCAATTCATCATATTTCTCTTATTCATCGATTTGGAAAGGTTTTAATATGATGTTTAGATTCAGCAATCATTCCTGAGTGTGTCAATATGAAATAGAATGTTCTAAGTAAAGTATGAAGTAACATGAAAAAGTTTACAAGGTAGACAATTTTGCCCACCTATGTGACGGGGTGTTGCAAAAACCCCTTTTAACACACATCAAGTATCTGTTGTCTATGACTTGAATGTTATGGATCAGTGATATATTAATTCTATAGTTGATTGATGTTGATTGATCATGGTTGTTAGATAATCTGTATGTATATATATATAGTATATATTTGTCACTTTTCTTCAGTTCTACTTCCATTTCTTTATGTTATTAGCCATTACATCCATTTATTTATTTATGTGTTTGACTTTACCTGCTTTTCTCAGACAATGATCCTTGAAGGTGCCTTAGATCTTCATGGTAGAATTGCTCCATCAGCCAACCAACCACTACACAAACGTCTTGTTGAGGTGAGATGATGGCATTAAATGGAGTTTCCTGGAAACAATAATAGATTGGTGAAACTCCATTATGGGCTGTTAAGCTAGAATGAATGTGTGAATGTCGAGGCAGCAGATGTTGATTGTAAGCACTAATGAGGAACCTTCCAGGTGTTTGAGGGGTTGAGGAGTAAAGTACGAAAGATGTGTTCCACACCTCAGTCTCAGCGGTCCACCTCCTCCCTGCAGTCCACACCTCCGCCCCCACCCACTCACCGACGTGCTGACTCAGACCCTGCCACTGAGTTCAGGAGAACAGGCTCAATCATCAAGTAATAGACCTTAGATTTTTTTTTTTTATTTTTTATGTTCATGATTATATTTGATTGATTGTTTAATTGATGATTACAGTTATTCATGTATTTTGCATATTATTCAAGGTTATATTCTACAGGAGGATAATAAAACATGAAATTTAGTGTGGCAAATACTAGCCATGAATGATACTGATTGAGTCTTAATTAGTTTTCTTGTCTCTCAGACATGGAGATTAAGAATTCGTGTCTCCGCATTTCATCAGGTTTGCTTTCCATATTTTGATGATGCTTCACAGTTGATTAGTAATAGTTTCATTCGTGATAGTGCAAACATCCCTTCCCTAACAGCCCCTGCTGAAGGTGACTATTGGCACACCTGCACAACCCTGTAGCATAACCACAAACAGTCCTGTGTTGCTAATACCCACAGTGATCCTTGTCTGAGCTTGTCTAGTACATCCAGTTTTGCGTCCATTCCTTTGGGGGAATTTTTAGGAACAGGCATTATATACAGATAGATTGTTAAATAATGTTCATATTCTAAAATACTTTGGATGAAATTGAATATATATAATCAACAGCTAAACCTGTTTCTGAGTTGAATTTTAGTTTACTAATACATAAAATTAACAATTGCTTTGATATTTATTTTTATTAAGTTGAAACTGGTATTCATAAATTATTATTATTATCATGATAGATCAATCGGATAAGAGACCACATTTTTTTACTTTTCAGTTCTCCACTTCCTCCATTACCATCTGACAAAGGTGCAATTAGCTTAAGTTCTTCCTCCACTTCGGGACACTCTTCGCAGCGGTCCTCTCAGTCCTCATCACTGTATGCCCACTTCCAGTCAGGCTCTCATGATGATGATATCTATGCCAAACCTCAGGTGATGACTTTACTATAATCATGAAAACTGAAATATCTGATGCAATATGTAATGAAAGCTATAATTCACGTACAGACAAACTATGATATTTGAAAGCTGAGTTGTGAAAATCTCATTCACATTGAAATTCAGGGATGCTACTTTTTAAATCATATTGTGGAAGCTTTGATAATGAAAAAAAATTTCATGTATTGTTAACTGTCAAATATGTGACAATTGATATTCCAGAAACATCAGTTTTCTGGCATCACTGTCTGAGCTCCTTTTTGAATTTACCTTGTTGCCATCCCATTGTTTTCTGGAGACACTGTTTATGTTCTGATAGCACTGTACTACAAAATCATGTGTTTGGTCCTGCTTGTTGCAGCTGACAGGCACTTCTTATTCAATAATTTATTTGCTACTGTATAGCCCCATTATGGATTCAGCAAAGAAAAGAAGTGGTGTAAAACATAAACATTGTGCATTGTTGATTGCAGAGGAAATAGAAATGTAAAAAAAATTTCATTTGCTTTTCATTTGGCATTTAATTTTCTTTTTTAAAGCACTGTACAGGTAGTCCATTTCAGTTGATATATTTAGCAAATCCAGCAACTTCTTGACCTTAGGCTTGCCAGACTGCAGAAAATTCCAGACTACAGGCGGTCCGTAAAATATTGATGAATACTGCCACCTGTATTCTATAAACCGTCATAGCTAATGATGTCAGTCATAGCGGGCAAAATAGGGCATTTTAGATGCATGCCCATCTGTCACCAGCTATAAACTTTTTTGACGTCATCCATGAGTGCTAAAACAGGGTTCACCCTGTTTTAACTCTGCCTCTGACTGTCAGACCGTCAGAATTCTTATCAACATCAAGATAACATGGCTGTATTTACCATAACATGATTCCAACTGTTTTTATTATAAATTTAGCAATAGATATCAGTAATAGTGAGTAAGTAAATGATGTCCTTCTTTGATGCAATAAAGTAGTATTACAAATAATTGCTTGGAGCAGTACAATCTGTTTTTTCCAAACCCAAACGAACCTTGCCTCATACAGGCTGCATGTTTTGGGCTCATTTGTAATCTTCTGTACTGGTATCCATTTCTGTTGAATACATAGAGCATATACATATGCATAAAAAGTCCAGAATTTAAAAAAATCTGGCAATTCTGAGGTTCCAAGGTTGCTGGATTTTTTTTATAGTCAAAAGTACTTATGACTTTTTATCTGATGTGTCTGATGTATTTGTATTGAATCATTAGATGACTAGGGATATTTTGGTCATTTATGTTTTCTGCCAAGGAATGGGATGGAAACCTGGGAGTACAACGAGACTCCCGGCCACGTTCAGCCTTCATCTCGGACAGCAGAGGTTCTTCACCAAAGTCACTCTCAAAGTCACTTAATAATGACTACATGATTGTCCCTCCACCTAAGCTCAGGTTGGATAATAATAACGCTTTGTAAATCCATTTTTTACTTGCATGACAAGTTCTATGTCATCTATCTCAACTTGCCCTTTAAGTGAATTATTATATTACTGTTTTTTGTAATTCAGTTACGATGTAATTTTATGGTTTAACATTTGTTTGTTTTTGTTAGAATGTTGCTTTGTATCTTCAGTGTCCTATCATCTATTTCATCTACTGTCACCTTCCCAATAAGGTGACAGTAGGCTTGGAGATCACATTTATTCTTCTTTTCCTTTTCTTGCTTTACCTGTTGATGGGAACGCAGAGATATAATGCTGATTTGAGATTTATTGGTTGAGGAACAATTGCATCTGAGCTTGTCATCATTACTAGCAGACCCATCAGTGCTAGTATGGTGGTATGGTCATCCTTGGCATGAATCATTTACTTGCGATTGCAGACCTTAGCATTGCTGTACCACTGATAATTCAAGAAAGATAATGTCAAATAGAGTAAATATATGATCTTATGCAAAGAAAGAATAGGATTTACATACTCTCTGAACCTGGTGACGGTGCTGTTTGTACATGACATAAGGTCTTGTAAGTAAGTGTCAAGTGTGAATCTAAAATTATGATCTGCACATTTAGAAATTAAGTGTAGTGTCAGGACACTGTAGATCTGCCTTACGTATCTTTATTGTGACAAGATCAATGTGCACAGATGCTTATGCTATTTAATGTATAGTTGTAGATGCCGATATGTAAAGATATTATTTAAGTTTGCATGATTCAGTCTTCCACAAAGTGAGAAAGTATGCATGAAACATTTTAATTCATCACAAGCAGAGGTTGATGAATACCACGGTCCTTATTTCAGTGATGAGGCCCATAGGTGGCGATACTCCCGCCCTCCTAGTCCCCGTACTGCCCGGAGCTCTATCACTCAAGACTCAGCAAACTCCTTGTGGTGTGACTCACAGGGTTCTGATGAGTCATTACCTCCGCTTCCCCCAAGAGGTATGTTGACTGTGAGGTTTGCTGATCAGTGCTCCATGTTTTGTGAAGTACAGTGTGAGTTTTTTGGTTATAAATTTTCTATTGCCACAATCTTTTCATTCTTTTCAACAATGAACTTAATAGTATTCCATTACCACCCAGAAAAAATTTATATAATTCACATTGTGGTGATTAGTTGGTATTCTTTTATTATTTACCTTTACTTATTATTAGATAGATGGACTATTATTTATTTACATGAATTGGTAATTGATAATTGTACTGTACCTGACTTCATTTCCTTGATCCATGTTACCAAAAATGTAATTTAACATAACATAATACTTGCTGTTTAACCCTTTCACTACGGTGACGCCTATGTGGGCGTCATGAAGCCCCAGTAGCAAATACGGTGACGCCTACGTAGACGTCATATTTCTTTTCTGAGCTTTCTTCAGTTCAGTTGTCCCATATAGTGTGTTGGATACCAACTACACACGCCATATGCTGTCCTTGAAATCCTAGTGCTCCTCCCACCATCCTTGTCTCCACCAATCACAAAAGATAAGCTACATGCGTCCCGTCTTGTGTCTAAAATTACCCAATGGCATAGACTGTTCCCATCTCTCTCTCTCTCTCTCTCTCTCTCTCTCTCTCTCTCTCTCTCTCTCTCTCTCTCTCTCTCTCTCTCTCTCTCTCTCTCTCTCTCTCTCTCTCTCTCTCTCTCTCTCTCTCTCTCTCTCTCTCTCTCTCTCTCTCTCTCTCTCTCTCTCTCTCTCTCTCTCTCTCTCTCTCTCTCTCTCTCTCTCTCTCTCTCTCTCTCTCTCTCTCTCTCTCTCTCTCTCCCTCTCCTCTCCCTTCCCTCTTCCTCTCGAAGATAAGCTACATGCGTCCCGCTTGTGTCTAAAATATTAGCAAATGTCTCTCTCTCTCTCTCTCTCTCTCTCTCTCTCTCTCTCTCTCTCTCTCTCTCTCTCTCTCTCTCTCTCTCTCTCTCTCTCTCTCTCTCTCTCTCTCTCTCTCTCTCTCTCTCTCTCTCTCTCTCTCTCTCTCTCTCTCTCTCTCTCTCTCTCTCTCTCTCTCTCTCTCTCTCTCTCTCTCTCTCTCTCTCTCTCTCTCTCTCTCTCTCCAAGAGAGAAGCTTCCACTTTCCTTTTCGAAGGCGACATGGTGACTAAAAAATAGCAGCATAATACACAAAGACGACAAGTATGACAAGCTTGCAAGTTTCCTCAAGGCGGCTGACACTACCACCTGTATATCATACAGGCGGGCTTTTTTAACATCCGGCACGAAAGGGTTAATGCTTTGGGGTAAGAATCATGTTATTCTTGGAGTTGCCTATTCAGAAATCAAATAGGTGGGATTGTTAAACTGCATCATATCAGTTGTAATTGTGTTTTTATAGAAATGTTCCATTTTCTTCCACATTCATCAATGGCAGTCGGGGAGCGGCCAGCCAGGTCTATAAGTCTTGGTGGAGAAGAAGAAGCACCTCCTCCTGTGCTTCCCAAGAGGATGGGCAAGAAGGTACGTGCCTCGAGTTTCCCTGTTGGAGAACATAGTATCTTAGATGAGTAGCAGGCAATATAGTTAAATTCTGAACTTTGTGATGAGAAGTGATGAGCATCTTTTATACACTTTGTATTTTTTTTTTTTTTTACAGTGTCTCTGTGTGTGTACTGACATTCCAGTTGTCCATGATAGTCATAAGGGTTTCATTACAAAAACACAGCACACAAAATTTTGTATGTGTAATTTTGTACAGTGTCCATCGACTGCCATGTTTGGGTGTGAGCAACTCCTGGGTGATGGTGTGGATGGACTCGGCTATAGTGGCGGTGGCCTTAGTAACGGCTTTCCTGCCTCCACCCCTGGCACCCCTCCGCTGGTCTCCCCACGCAATCATCGCACCCCACCACCACCACCCATACCCCCTAAAGCCATTTCAACTCCTCTTACACCACTCTCTCCACCCACCGGCTTCTCCCCTAATACTTCAGCTGAAGATCTAACTCCAACCACACCAACTAATATAAACCTAAGGAATCTTGATGAACTGCATCACAACCTTCTTGAGAACTACTCTGTACCACCCCGTCTGCAGCCTCCTCCTCCTCCCTCTCCATGAAAGTGTTAGAATTCCAGTGGTCTTATTGTTCTCTTCTTCCCTTACATTCCTACATATGTTCATAACTACTTCTTGATGCACATTTTTTTCTTTTTTTTTTCTTTTTTCAAATTGTTAAAAATTTTTGTTAATCTTTTATAGCTTTATTTCTTAAGATAATATTTTGTTTAGTGTGCTACTTTTTCCTATAAACTGAATTGAAATATTATCACCTCAGCACACTAGTTATTTATTGAATTTAGTATTTATGGATACAGTATGTGGACTAAGCTATTTTAAGGTACTGAAATATTTTTTTTTTCCTGCATTTCTATTATGGATTAGAGAATGGGCTTGTTCATTTCTGAAGATTCAACTTGCACATCAGAAATCATCATATAGGATAATATATTCTTACTTGCTTACAATTTGTACAGAAAACCAGTAAGTTATTTGCTAATTATTTACAAAAGTGTTTGTGAAAATATTCAGGAAAATAGCACAATCATTTACTGATTATTTACGTAAACATTTTCAAAATTAAAAAAAACAAAACATAATCATTCCCTGATACTCCTCATAACAAATGATCACTCAGCCATGCACAATTACTATCAGTCTGTATATATATATATATATATATATATATATATATATATATATATATATATATATATATATATATATATATATGTATATATATATAGACACACACACACACACACACACACACACACACACACACACACACACACACACACACACACACACACACACACACACACACACGGGCGGAGCGGAGAATGTTGCGCGGTCTCCTCACACCCGCGCCCCTGTCCACCCAGCAGTGAGTGGGTACCGAGTGTTAGTCGGGGGTTGTGTCCCGCCTCTCGGGGTGGCGGCCTGGCACCTGCCGCGGCGTGTAGCTGAAGGGTGCAAACCCGTGATCCCCAAAACCCTGCTTCGGCCAAACCACAATTAGGTAAACACACACACACACACACACACACACACACACACACACACACACACACACACACACACACACTGTGCAGAGTTATAAAGCAAAAGGAGGATTGTGAAATACTGCAAGAAGACTAAATAAGATCTGGGAATGGAGTAAGAAGTGGGAAATGGAATTCAATGTGAACAAAAGCCATGTCATGGAAATGGGAAAGAGTGAAAGACGACCTGTGGGAATCTGTAAGATGGGAGATGGAGTAGAACTGGAGAAAGTCAAAAAGGAAAAGGACTTAGGAGTGACGATGGAAGAAAACAATCAACCAGTAAGCCATATTGATAGAATTTTTAGAGAAACATATAATTTGCTGAGGAATATTGGAGTAGCATTTCACTATATGGACAAAGAAATGATGAAGAAATTGATAAATACTATAATAAGACCCAGATTGGAATATGCAGGAGTAGTGTGGACCCCTCATAAAAAGAAACACATAAGGAAATTGGAGAGGCTACAAAAAATGGCTACAAGAATGGTCCCAGAACTTGAAGGGATGACATATGAGGAGAGACTAAAGGCTATGGATCTACCAACCTTGGAACAAAGGAGGGAGAGAGGAGACCTGATACAAGTCTATAAATTGATCAACGGAATGGACCAAGTGGAGAATGAGAAACTGATCCAGAGAGAAGAATATGACATCCGAAGCATAAGATCGCATAGTAAAAAGCTGAGAAAGGGAAGATGTCTGAGAGATATTAAAAAATATAGTTTCCCGCAGAGATGTATTGAGACGTGGAACAGTTTAGATGAAGAAGTAGTGTCTGCAACGAGTGTGCACACTTTTAAAGTAAGATTGGATAAGTGTAGATATGGAGACGGGGCCACACGAGCATAAAGCCCAGGCCCTGTAAAACTACAACTAGGTAAATACACACTGGAGACTCAATACTCGAACTTAATTAATTCTAAATGGCTGTTCAAGTATCAAAAAGTGTGACTACTAATGCCTATAAATCAGGTAATTTGTTTTAACTTAGCAAAACCTTAAAATTACAAAAATTTCAATGTAATTTAAAAAATTTTTTTATTTGTACTTATCATAAGTGAAGGCTGGTGATGGATAACATTGGAGAGGAGGGGAGAAGAATGGAGAGGAGGAGAGAAGGTTATTCATTGGAGGACGAGTCACCATCTATGAAAATGTCTGGTAACTCGTCTCATGGAGATTCCTGTGAATCCAACAGTGGAAGGCTGTGGCTTACTGACACTTGCACTCTCACAAGATTTCTTATTTTTACCACTAATAAACCTCTCTGGTGCCATTTTAAGTTTCTAAATGAAAACTGTGGACAGAAGGTAGGAGAATGTTGTTCTCATTACCATGGTGGGTCTAGAGATGTAACCAGTATGCTGGAATACTAGTATTTTACCATTGTTATTACTGGCACCAGAATGGGACGACTGGTGTCAGTGGGGAGGGAGAGGCCAGAGCTTTGTTTACAACCAAGTGTGCAGATGTTCGAGGACCAGATATTTTTTTGAGTACCAAGTTGATCTTTTGCGTTTGAGTTTCGAGAAGTTCGACTTCAGACATTTGACTATTAAGTGTTTACTATGTATATATATATATATATATATATATATATATATATATATATATATATATATATATATATATATATATATATATATATATATATATGTGTGTGTGTGTGTGTGTGTGTGTGTGTGTGTGTGTGTGTGTGTGTGTGTGTGTGTATTTACCTAGTTGTAGTTTTACAGGGCTTGGGCTTTATGCTCGTGTGGCCCCGTCTCCATATCTACACATCCAATTTTTCTTTAAAACTATACACACTCGTTGCTGACACCACTTCTTCACTCAAACTGTTCCACGTCTCAACACATCTTTGTTGGGAAACTATATTTTTTAACATCTCTCTGACATCTTCCCTTTCTAAGCTTTTTACTATGTGATCTTGTACTTCGAATATCATATTCTTCTCTCAGGATCAGTTTCTCATTATCCACTTGGTGTGTGTATGTGTGTGTATATATATATATATATATATATATATATATATATATATATATATATATATATATATATATATATATATGATATATGTATAACTTTAAGGAAAAAATTGAATAATTGGAGGCATGGAGACAGGACACGATGAGCCCCACTCGAACCCCGTACAATACAACTAGGTAAATACACACACACTTGACCCTCGTTTATTCGGATTTAGGTTAATCCAGACAGTGTTGATTTTGGTTAATCCATACAGTGTCCAGATTATATTTCAATAATTTGAGCCCAGATGGCTAACAAGTGAATTCAACCAATAAGCACCTTATGCACTTCCATAAACGGCCAATAGAATGTTTGTGCATTTTTCAGTACCTTAGCTCTTTTAATTATGTCTCACAAGGGTGTTAAGCATAAGTGAGTGGCTGTACCTATAACATTAAAGCTGTAATTAATAAGAAAATTAGAGAAAGAAGGTAGAGTTGTGAGTGTTTGTGTGGAGTATGGTGTGGCCAAGCAAACTGTTACTGTGTCAGACATGAGTAAATCAAAAGATGATCTGGTAGAATATTCTGCCAAATACTGTGTGGATGTATCATCAAGTGAAACCGATAAAGATGCACCAGAGAAAAATGTAAGGAGTGGAAAAGATGCTGCATTAGATACTGCTAAGCTCCTGATAGGAGTCATGGCTTAGGGAGATGGCCCATTTCTCCACCATGTTGAGCAGTGGACTGACACTCTGAAGTAGGAATAATAAAGTACCTACACAAATACCATAGTTTATTACTACAGAATATTTCATTGATACTAAAGCTAAAAACATAATACCTAAAATAATCTAAAATATTTAAAAATATAAAATGATAGTAAGAATTTTGCACCTACACAGGCATTCAAATGGAATACTCGTTACCAGGTGGCAGCACTGAGCAGTCAATCATAACTGTTTCAATACAAAACAATTATGATTTTTTCCTTTTGTATCCATAAAATATTTAATAGTAATAAACTACAGTATTTGTGTAGGTACATTGTGATTCATACTTACTACAGAGTGTCAGTTTCCTGCACAACATGGCAGAGGAAGAAGCCATCTCCCTGAGCCAGGAGTCCTATTTGGCCTCCCTGAGTCTTTTGCCTATGAAATATTCACATCATCCTTGAATATATATATATATATATATATATATATATATATATATATATATATATATATATATATATATATATATATATATAGTGGAGACTCAATACTTGAACGTCTTAATAGTCGAATCTTTCAATACTCAAACGCAAGAGTTTGATTTATTACTCAAAAGAAAAACCTGGCTGTCGAACGTCCACACACATGGTTATAAACAAAGGCTCCCTGGCCTTGCCCTCTACCCTCCATCAGTTGTGCTGCTGTGGTCCTCAGAAAAATATTCTTCAGCGTTCTGTCTGTAGTTTTCATTTACAAACTTACAGCGGTGAAAATATCTGGTAATCTAACTTCCACACACATGGTTGTAAACAAAGCACTGGCCTCTCCCATCCCTCCACTCTTATTGTCCCATTCTGATACCAGTAATACCAGTAATAGTGAACCAAATATCGATATTCCGGTATACCGGCATCATAGTCCCATAGTTGTTAGAAAAACAACATTTTTTTTGTCCTCTGTTTGTAGTTTTTCATTTAGAAACTTATAATGGCATCAAAGAGATTTATTACTGGTGAAAATAAGGAATCTGGTGAGAGTGTTGAGTGAGCCACAGCCCTCCACAGTGGGTTCACAGGAATCATGCCAAAAGAAAAGTTACTAGAAGTTTTCATAGATGGTGACTTGTCCGTGGATGACCTCCCTCCTTCTCCCTTCCTTTTCTACATTATCCATCACCAGCCTTTACTTATGGTATGTACAAATAAAAATAATAAAAGATAAATTACATTGAAATTTTTGTAAACTTAAGGTTTTGCTAAGATTAAAACAAATTACCTGATTTATACGTATTAGTAGTCAAACTTTTTGATACTCGAACAGCCATTTGGAACGATTCAAGTTCGAGTACTGTATACATCAATGATATACAAGAGAGCTTGAATAGCTACATGAATTTGTTTGCAGATGATGTGAAACTTAAGAGTAATATAGAGCAATGAGGACTAAAATTACAGAGATATTGACAAGATCTGGGAATGGAGCCAGAAGTGGAAATTAGAATTTAATGCTAAGAAATGCCATGTGATGGAAATGGGTAAGAGATTATAAGTGAAAAAGAAAGAAATGAAAGACCTAGGAGTGTTTATACAAGACACCCTGATCCCAGAAAGACATACGTGGATAATTTATTTCAACATATAAGACACTAACAAATGAGGTGTCGCATGGCAGATGGGCGTTACCAACAAACCACCACTTTTCAGTTTGTACCTGATCAGGCCACTAGAGGGGTATAGTATTCATGTGGAAGTAGTTGCCAGGCAAAACCAACCCTTATGTTCCCAGTATCAAAGCATGAAAATACATGTTTCTCATTTACCAAACACAATATTATATCATGGGGTCCATGCCACAGAGGTGTAAGGTCTGCCGATGGGAGAGCAGGGCTGCCACACACCCTTGCCCACAGCCAATCACGGTGCACCACTCAAGGCCACTCCCGCCTCTCCTGTCACCACAACACAGGCTTGCCTTTGAAACCTCATATACATGGCTGTTGAATCAAAATGTATATATATTTTTCATTTATGAACATTTCTTAAAAATCAGGATTTGGATAAAAATTGCTGAAACTTCACACTATGTTCACATTATAGACTAGTTTTCATAAACACACTTAAAGTTAACATAATTAACATAATTTGGGTTTGGCAAAAATGGGGTCACAAACAAATATACAAACAAACAAACAAACACAAACAAACTCAAATATGCTTTACAAAAGAAATATTGACCAGCTGATTAATATGATTATAATACTAATGCATTACTTATATTTTACATTAAAATAACAATGCTTAACTTCAATGCATAATATCTCAAAATGTTAATATTGCACATACACCTCCCTGGAAAGCGACACCTCAAATATCGTGGTGGCGTTTAATTATATGGATAAGAGTATGATGAAAAAAGTCATAATCACCATGATAAAACTTAGACTTGGATATGCCACATACAAAAGGATATTAAGAAATTAGACAGAATCCAAAGGACAGTTACAAAGATGGTGCCAGAGATGAAGGACCTTACCTATGAAGAAAGATTGAATGAAATGGGACTACCAACCTTGAAAGATAGACAGGAGAGAGTAGATCTAATAACGATGTATAAGTTAGTAAACTGTATGGAAAAGATAGACTGACAAGACCTGATATTATTGATAGAAGATGGAGATAGATGCTTTGGGGTCCAGGGGTCTCCAAGCGCACGGGTTCGAATCCTGTCCACAGTCCAAGTGTAGGTTGGGCTTCCTCACTCGGGGCAATGTTTTCCTAGCTGGTGGTCTTTGAGATAGGAGGTACACCAAAAAAACTACCCCCTTTAGCCCATAAATTCCTTTGAAAAGCCCACATGGTATAAAAAAAAAAAAAAAAAAAAAAGACACTCCAAGAAGATCATGAGAAGCCAGTGTTTGAGGAACATTAAAAAATTTAGTATAGGAAGATACTGTAACAGCAGAAAGTGTGCATATATTTAAGAAAAAGTTGGTTGAAATTAGATATGGAGTAAGGTCACTATGAACCCCACTCGAACCCTGTAATATGCAACCAGGTAAATACACACACAAATTCACTTGCACGCACAGAGTTTCTTGCTTACTTGGTTGTTCAGGTATACATAGTGTTAAACTTAAAGATCACGAAACTTGCACCATTGAAATCACTGAAAAATGCTTATTCGTTCTTGCCCATTAAGAAACTGACTATACCTCTCCACCCCCATTTTACTCCTTATCTCAAAATATATACCTTTAGATTGATGGTTGTGTTGTAATTTCAAAGAATTATGCTTTTGTAATAACAAAAACATGGTATATACACTTTATTGAAAAGGAGAAAAAAGAGAAAAGGAATTCTAAAAATATATGAAAATAAACAAAAAACATAAAAGGAAACAAATTGTACAAAAAGCATCATGTAATGTGGTACTGGAGGGGGAAGAGGAGAGGAGTTGCCAAATGTTGATTATCATTGGTAAGGACATAGTACATACCCACTGATGTACCAGTGATAAGTAGAGTTACCAGATGTTGATTATCATTAGCACATAGGCACTGTACATATGTACCAATGATAATCAAAGTCTGTTAACTGTAGTATTCATGTCTTATCACACCTTCCTTACCCTTCAATGCCAAATTACACAAAACAAACATCTGATGGAATCTCATGACTCCCGAGACTTGCCATACCAGCAAAGCATCTAGGAAATAACACCACTGTTCAATCCACACAAAGAAAAATAGAAAGTAGAACTTTATTAAAAATGTGAAACACTAGAGAAATTATTTCCAGGATGCTTTGGTGGTATGGCAAATGGCAAGTCTTGGGAGTCATGAGATTCCACGAGATGTTTGTTTGGGCCACCATATTAGCTACTGATGTCATCACAGCTGATCGCAGCATCTATTCCAGGACAGCTAGTGATAGAGGGAATGCATGGTGCATGCCAAGTTCAGCCATATTTTGGCCAAATTTCAGCCAGAATTCAGCCAATTGGTTTGGCAGTAGACATTCCCGTGGATTGTTCACCAACTGAGTTATGATATGACAACTAGAGCAATTTTGAGCTTAAGATTTTTTTGACAACTGATTTGTTCAAAAAGAGAAACATTTAGCAACCAAGGTTCCACTGCACATGTGTGTGTGTGTGTGTGTGTGTATTCACCTATTCACCTAGTTGTAATTTTACAGGGCCTGGGTATCATACTCGTGTGGCCCCGTCTCCATATCTACACACATCCAACTTTCCTTTAAAACTATGCACACTCCTTGCTGACACCACCTCCTCACTCAAGCCATTCCACACCTCCACACATCTTTGTGGGAAACTATATTTTTTCACATCTTTCAAGCATATTCCCTTGGCTATCTTTTTACTATGCGATCTTGTAGTTCTACTTAAGTTTTCCTCTCTCAACATCATTTGCTCATTATCCACTTCATCCAGTCCATTCAACAGTTTATAAACCTGTATTAAATCTCCTCTTTCTCTTCTTTGTTCCAAGGTAGGCAAATTCATTTCTTTTAATCTCTCCTCATAGGTCATTTCTGCCAATTCCGGAACCATTTTTGTTGCCATTCTCTGCAATCTCTCCAACTTCCTTATATGCTTCTTTTTATAAGGGGACCAAACCACTCCAGCATATTCCAATCTTGGTCTAATTACCATACTAATTAATTTCTTCATCATATCTTTATCCATATAATGGAAGGCTAATCCAATATTTTTATCAAATTATACGTTTCTCCAAACATCTTATCAATATGAGCCTCAAACTGCCCATGGTCTTGTATTATCACTCCCAAATCCTTTTCCTTTTCCACCTTTTTCAACACTACTTCTTCACCCATCTTATATGACCCTCTTGGCCGTCTTCCACTCTTTCCCATCTCCATCACATGACTTTTGCTCAGATTAAATTCCATTTGCCACCTCTTGCTCCACTCCCAAATCTTATCCAGGTCTGCCTGTAAAATTTCACAATCTTCTTCACTCTTCACACACCTACATAACTTCGCATCATCCGCAAACAAATTAATATAACTGTTTACTCCTCTGGCATGTCATTTATATATACCAGGAAAAGTATTGGTGCCAGCACTGAGCCTTGTGGGACTCCACTCTCCACCACCAACCAGTCCGACCTTGCATCCCTTATTACCATTCTCATCTCCTCCATCTCAAGTAGTTTTCCATCCACTTTAACACTTTTCCTTTCAGTCCTCCATAAATCTCTACTTTCCATAATAGTCTCTCGTGAGGTACCTTGTCAAAAGCTTTCTTTAAATCCAAATATACACAGTCCATCCATCCTCTCTCTCCTGTATTTTGTCAACCACTCTTGAATAAAAGCTCAGTAGATTTGTTACACATGACCTCCCTTTCCTGAAGCCAAATTGATGATCCGATAATAACTTATGATCCTCCAGGAACCGTATCCAATATTTCTTTATCACCCTCTCACAAATCTTACCGACCACACTTGTTAGAGACACAGGTCTATAGTTAAGAGGCTCTTCCTTACTGCCTCCCTTATAAATGGGCACCACTTCAGCTCTCTTCCACTCTACTGGTACTTCCCTGTTTCTAATGAGCACCTTATAATATCATATAATGGATCAATCAATTCTTCTCTACACTCCTTCAATAATTTTCCTGAAACTTCATCTGGTCCCATCGCTTTATCATCTTTAAGTTCCTCCAACATTTTATATAACTCCTTTTTAGGTATCTTAATGTCCTCCATGTGCACATTTCCTTGTACATTCTGTGGCTTTACAAACATTGTTTCTTTAGTAAATACTTGCTGAAACCTATTATTTAGCAATTCTGCTATATTCTTAGGGTCATCTACTATCCCTTGCTCTCCTTTTAATCTTTCAATGGACTCTCTCTTTTTAAGTTTACCATTTATGAACCTGTAAAACAATTTTGGATGTTCCTTACTCTTGTCTACAATATCTTTTTCAAATTTTCTTTCTTCCTCCCTCCTTACCCTCACATACTCATTTCTTGCCACTATAATTCTCCTTATTTAGTATATTCCTGCTCTTTTCCATCTTTTCCAAGCCACATCTCTCTTTTCCTTAGCCTTAACACAAGTTGCATTAAACCAATCCTTTCTTCCTTCCTCTCTTGGTTTATACTTTGGTACAAATTTCATAACTCCTTCTTTATAATATTTCATAAAAATCTCATATTTCTTTTGCACTTCTCTGATTTGTAACATCTCCTCCCAATCTAATTTTCTGAAATAATTTTTCAAACTTTCTGTGTCCATCTTTCTATAATTCAATCTACCACTCCTGTATGTCTCGTCCTTCCTTCGCTGTGTTGTTGCTATCTGCATTTCCATAACCACATGATCACTCTTTCCCAAAGGACACTTGTATTGTATATCTCCACATAGGTACACTTCTCTTGTTAACACCAAATCCAGTCTAGCCGGTTCATCATCTCCTCTATATCTAGTATTTTCTTCACCCTCTGTTCCATCATATTTTCCATCATTAGATTAAGAAATCTCTCTCCCATGCTTCTTCTCCAACACCACTTACTAGATTTTCCCAATCCACCTCCTTACAATTAAAATCTCCTACTAGTATCACCTTTCTTTTCCAGATAATACACTTTCCAAACTCTGTAAAGTATCCTTGATCATATTGTCGTATTCCCTTAATGTCCAAGAATTTGTTTTAGGAGGTACATAGGTCACCATGATTATTAATTCTTTTCCATCACTTTTTATCCTTATGCTTATCACTTCTGCGTTGTTCTTCCCATACCAAACCTTATCCACATTTATTTATTTCTTCGTCATAATCATAACTCCTCCTCCACCTTTACTCTCCCTATCCTTTCTCCATATATTATATTTATTATCCAAATTTATCTTTGTTTTTTCATGCAATTTTGTCTCAGTCAAACACACTATATCAGGCTTCTCCACTATCATATAGTCTTGCAATTCCAATCTACTTGACAGTATCCCATCTAGTATATTAGTATACATTACGGTCCACCCACTGCTCCTCTAGGGTTCCTCCGTATTCCTTCTTTCCATATACCACTTTCTGACTCTCTCTCCTATAACTCTCCAAAAACTTTCTCTTTCCTCCTCAGACCGCTCATCATTTTTCCTTCTCGCCTCTTCCACCAATTCCTTATATCTTCTCCTCTCTTCCTCATTTCTATTCTTTCTCACAAACACCTCTTTACAACCTTCTATCTCTCTTAACTTTGGTGTTCTATATAGGACATCCTCCGCAGATTGTTGTGACTTCAGTACTACTTTAATCGGTCTGTTCACTCCCTCCTTATATGGACCCAGTCTATGGATCTCTTCCACTTCTTCTTGTAGGTCTTTTTTTTCATCATCATTTAGATTTTTGAACAGATCTCTTACCGTTTTCAATTCTTCCTTAATTCTCTTCGGCTTATATGTTATATTTTGTTCTTTCATCCCAAATATTAACACACTCTTCTTCTTTTCTGCTATTTCCCTTATCAATGTTTCCTTATTCTTCATTACATTAACCAGTTCCTTGGACCTTTCTTTTTTGTCTTCCTTCAACTGATCTTTAATTATTTCTTGTAATCCAACCATCTCTGCTTCCCTCGACTCAGTCCATTGTGTTTTCTTCAGTTCCCATTCCCTTTCAAGCCTTTCATTCTGCTCACTAATCATTTTCTTAAAGTCATCTTTCTCCTTTACTACTCTCTCCATTTTCTCCTCCAACCGTCTTTTGTATTTTTCAACCTCCACCTTCAAATGCGCATTCTCATCCACCAATCGTTTTTCATTTTCCTCCAGTCTCTTAACTCTTTCCTTCAAAGCCTTGCGGAATTCTCTATCCTGCTCCTCCTCACTATCCATTTTTCCTTACTTTTCCTGGGAACATGTGGGTGTGTGGTCACTGGGGGCCAGGCCTGGTAGTTACGTGTGTGGTTGGATGCGTTGGCGACTGCTATGGCTGGGCTTTGTGGGTTCCCGCTCTGTCGTTTGGAGTGTGGAGGTTTTCCCACCTCCGATCACTCCCATGTACACGTCACCAGGCTACGTTCACTCTGTACACTCGTTCACTCGCTCTGGTCGCCCCTCAATAGCAATAACTATTCTCACTCAAGCACATTGCTTAGCGTTTGGAGTGTTATTTAGATGCCGTTCATGCGCAGGAGGCACGTCCGCTCTCCACGGAGCGCGGAGTGTGTGTGTGTGTGTGTATTTACCTAATTGTATTTACCTAATTGTAACATACGGGAAAAGAGCTATGCTCGTGCTGTCCCGTCTCCATATCTATTAATGTCCAGCTTTTTCTTAAAATCATGAATATTCCTTGCGTTGACCACTTCCACGTCTAAACTATTCCATGCTTCCACCCTTCTATGAGGGAAGCTATATTTTTTCACATCTCTCCTATAAGTGGCCATTTTAGTTTTTCCCATGCCCTCTCGACATTCTTTCATTCCACATACACAGATCTTCCCTATCCATTTTTTCCATGCCAATCATCACTCTGTATATTGCTATCAGGTCTCCCCTTTCTCTTCTGTTTTCCAGGGTCGGAAGTTGCATTCTGTTCAGTCTGTCTTCATAAGTCAAATCTCTTAAGTCAGGCACCATTTTTGTTGCAGCCCTCTGTACTTTCTCTAGTTTCCTTATGTGTTTCTTTAAGTTCGGAGCCCACTGTATTGTTGCATATTCAAGCCTCGGTCTTATCATTGCAGTAATTATTTTCTTCATCATTTCTTCATCTAAATATCTGACGCCACTCTTATGTTCCTCAATAAGTTCAATACTTCTCCAATTATTTTGTTTATATGTCTCTCTGGCGATAGGTCATTGGTAATTGTCACCCCAAGGTCTTTTTCTTCATGACTGGTTTTATGTCTTCATTTCCTATCTTGTACATACTCCTGATTCTTCTTTCACTCTTGCCAAACTCTATTTTCTTGCATTTTGTCGTGTTGAACTCCATTTGCCATGTACAGCTCCATTTCCATATTCTGTCCAAGTCTTCCTGGAGTAGTTCGCAATCTTTGTCACATCTCACTTTTCTTAACAATTTTGCATCATCTGCAAATAGGCTCACATAACTGGACACCCCATCCACCATGTCATTTATGTAGACCGCGAACATTACTGGTGCCAACACTGATCCCTGTGGAACTCCACTCTCCACCAAGCCCCATTCTGATGGTCTGTCCTTAATTATTGTTCTCATTTCTCTTCCTACCAAAAGTCTTCCATCCATTTTAGTAAACTGCCATGCACTCCTCCTACCATTTCAAGTTTCCAGATCAGTCTCCGGTGTGGTACCTTATCAAAGGCCTTTTTTAAATCCAGATATATTCCATCAGCCCAACCATCTCTTTCCTGTATTACATCTATCACCCTCGAATAGTAACATATCAGGTTTGTCGTGCATGAACGCCCTTTTCTAAAACCAAATTGACACTCACAAAGTATGTCATTTTTCTCCAAGAAGTCTGTCCATCTATTCTTCACCACCCTCTCACACATCTTAGCTACCACACTTGTAAGTGACACTGGTCTATAGTTCAATGGGTCTCTCTTGTTACCTGATTTATAAATTGGGACAATGTTAGCTCTTTTCCAGTCTTGGGGCACTACACCTTCCCTTAATGAGGCATCAATTACTTCACAAACTTTTTCTGCCAGTTGCTCCCTGCATTCTCTTAAAATCCATCCTGATACCCCATCAGGTCCCACAGCTTTTCTCACTTCTAAACTCCCCATCATATTCTTGATCTCCTCCACAGTTACTTGAAACTCCTTCATAATCCCTTTCTGTTCCATTACCAGTGGTTTGTCAAAAGCAGTCTCCTTTGTGAATACCTTCCGAAAGCATCCATTCATAGCCTCTGCCATTTCCTGGGATCCTCACTGCATACTCCATTTACTTCTAAACTTTCAATACTTTCTCTATTTTTGATGTTGTTGTTCACATGTCTGTAAAAAAGCCTTGGTTGGTCTTTACATTTATCAATTATATCCTTTTCTTGTTTCTTTCTTTCTTCTCTTCTAATCAACACATATTCATTTCTTGCTCTTTTGTAACTTTCCCACTGCTTAATCCGTCTTTTCCTTCTCCACCTCTTCCATGCATCCTCTTTTCTTGTTCTAGCCTTTTCACATCTATCGTTAAACCAGTCCTGCTTTCCAACTTCTCTATGTTGTCTTATTGGTACAAATTTTTCTCACCTTCTTTGTATATTTTTATAAATTCCTTCCACTTTTCATTTGCTCCTTAGCACTCTTGAATTTCATCCAATTTGTCTCTTGAAAGAATTTCTTTAGGTTTCCAAAATCTGTCTTGGCATAATTCCATCTTCCCACTTTATATTCTTCATTTCTTCTAGATTTCTCTTCATCTATCACCTTGAACTCCAAAACTGCATGATCACTCTTTGCTAAAGGGCACTCCACCCTCATCTCCTCAATGACCATTGGCTCTGTACTAAAGACCAAGTCCAGTCTTGACGATGCTCCTCTCCTCCAAACCTAGTATCTTCTTTGACCCACTGAGTTAACACATTTTCCATTGCCAGTGTCAATAGTGTATTTCCCCATGTTGTCTCTGATCCTTCCATTGACCAGTCCTCCCAACACACCTCTTTACAATTAAAATCTCCCATCATTATAGTTCGTTCACAGCCACCCAACATTTCTTCCAGACATGTTCCTGTATCACTTATCATTTCTTCATATTCCTGTACTGACCATGCATTTGTCTTAGGTGGTACGTACACCACTATGTAGTGCCTCTTTTTCCTTCATTAGTTTCTGCTCTGATCTTTAGCACTTCTGCCTTTCCCATACCTTCTTTCACTTGATCCACCTTTATATCTTTTTAACCAGCAACATCACTCCTCCTCCCATCTTACCTACTCTATTTCTTTTCCAAACATTATATTTCCTTCTCCAACCATCATCAGGTCTTCTCCTCTCTCAGTTTTGTTTCAGTAAGACCCACAATATCTGGGTTCTTGTCCCTCAAGTAATCGTTGAGTTCTAAAATCCCGATATCACTCCATTTATGTTGGAATACATTACATTCCGCTCATACGTAAGTTTCTTTAGTCCTTTCTTGCTGTACTTTTCTGGGTTATGAACCACTTCCTCAGTCTCATATCCAAGATTCTCCAGAAAAACTCTTTCTTCTCCTCTTCTGTCCTCTCTTCATTTTTTTCAAAGCCTCCTTTCTCAACTCATTTAACATTTCTCTTTCCTTTTCACCGAGATCTCTTCTCAACCAAATCTTCCTTGTTGTTTCCTGCTGGGCTAGCCTCCATGACTTCTCCACCAATTCATCTACATCCTTTTGTGACTTAAGTTTGATTCTTATTGGCCTCATACCTTCTCTTGTGAACTTTCCAATTCTATGGAAGTCCTCTATTTCTTGTACTAGGTCTTTTCCTCCTCCTGCACCACATTAATGATATTATTTATCACCTTTTTATGTTTTCTCTCTCTCCATTTTACTCGGTGTCTTATCCTCCTCCACACCAAATATCACCACACATCTCTTTTTGTCTACAGTTTCCCTCACCAATGTCTCATTTGACTTAATAACCTTCACCACTTTCTCAGCAATCTTCTCTTCTATGATCTGTTGATCTATAATTTCAGCAAGGCCCAAAGTTTTCTCCCAGACTCTTTGATTTCCTTTTCCAGACTTGCAACTTTGTAATTTACCTCCTTTCTTTCCACTTCCTGACTTTTTTTCCATTCAGCCTGCTTCTCCATCACTTTTCCTAAAGATTCTCCACATTTGTCGCAATTCACTTTAATTAGCTTAACTTCCTCTTTCAGTACTTCATTTTCTTTCTTCATATCGGCACACTCTTTCATTACATTGTCATAACTCGTTTCCAGGCCCCCATACTTTTCAAACAGTTTTTCAATTTTACCTTCCAACTCCAGAATTTTCTTCACATAAACGCTCTTCTCCATTATTCCTTGAAATCCTGTGAAGTCTGATTCATCTTTCGAGTTCACGGCCGTTATGTTGCGCAGATGTGTGTGTGTGTGTATTTACCTAATTGTATTTACCTAATTGTAAATACAATTAGGTAAATACACACACACACACATCATCTGTGTGTGTGTGTGTGTATATATATATATATATATATATATATATATATATATATATATATATATATATATATATATATATATATATATATATATATATATATATATATATATATATATATATATATATATATATATATATATATATATATATATTTTTTTATTTATTTATTTTTTTTCATGCAAGAGGGAAACTTGCCAAGAGCAACAAAACATAAAGAAAAAAAAAGGCCCACTTGAATGCAAGGTCCCAAAAAGAATAGCAAAGAATTAGCCAAAAGTCTGAGACAAATGTCTTGAAACCTCCCTCTTAAAGGAAGTCAAGTTGTTGGATGATGGAAATAGAGAAGCAGGCAGAGATTTCCAGAGTTTAACATAGAAAGATATGAATGATTGAGAGTACTGGTTAACTCTTGTATTAGAGAGTTGAACAGAATAGGGATGAGAGGAAAAAGAAAGCCTTGTGCAGCAAGGCCACAGGAGGAAGAAAGGCATGCAGTTAGCAAGATCAGTAGAGCAGTTAGCATGAAAATAGCGATGAAAGATAGAAAGAGATGCAACATTTCAGTAGTGAGAAAGCGACTGAAGACAGTCAGTTATTGGAAGGGAGTTGATGAGATGAAAAGCTTTTGATTCCCCCCCCCCCCAAACATGTGAAAAGTACTCAATACAAGGATGGATAGGGCCCTTGTACAGAGTTAGCAGTTGGAGGGGCAAGAAAAACTGGCGGAGTCACCTCAGAATGCCTAATTCATGGACATTGAATACTACTAAGTTTTCTCTGCTCCAATCAGAAATCTTAGAAAGATCAGAAGTCAGGCATTCTGTGGTGTCTCTGCATGATCTGTTGACTTCCTGAATGGTTGGTCATCTCTCTCAGGAAAAGATGTAGAGTGGTATCATCAGCATAGGAATAGATAGAGCATGAAGTTTGGTTAAGATCATGAATAATAGAAAGAGAGTGAGTGACAGGACAGAACTCTGAGGAACACCACTGTTAAAAGATTTAGGAGAAGAACAATGGCTGTCTACCACGGCTGCAATAGAATGGTCAGAAAGGAAACTTCAGAAAAAGTTGCAGAGAGGAGGATAGAATACGTAGGAGGGCAGTTTCAAAATCATTGCTTCATGCCAGACTCTATTAAAAGCTTTTGATAAGTCTAACGCAACAGCAAGAGTTTCACTGAAATCTCTAAGAGGATGATCATGACTCAGTAAGGAATGCCAAAAGATCAACAGAGTGACCTTGACAGAAGCCATACTGGCAATCATAGAAGATTGTGAAGTGACATGTTTGAGAATCTTTCTATTGAGGATAGATTAAAAGACTTTAGACAAGTAAGAGATTAAAGCTATAGGATGGTAGTTTGAGGGATTACAACGATCACTGATTTTTAGGAACAGGCTGAATGTAAGCAAACTTCCAGCAAGAAGGAAAGGTAGAAGTCGATAGACATAGTTGAAATAAGTTGGCCAGGCAAGGTGCAAGCATGTAAGCACAGTTCTTGAAAACAATAGGAGGAACCCTCAGGTCCATAAGCCTTCCAAGGGTTTAGGCTAGCAAGGGCATGGAAAACATCATTATGGAGAACTTTGATTGAAGGCATGAAATAGTCAAGGAGGAGGGGAGGGAGGGACAAGCCCAGATTCATCCAAGGCTGAGTTGTTAGCAAAGGTTTGCAAGAAGAATTTAGCTTTAGAGACAGATGAGGTATCAGTGGTGCCATCAGGATGAAATAAAGGAGAGAATGATGAATAAATAAAGTTATTGGAGATGTTTTTGGCCAGATGCCAGAAGTCACGAGGGGAGTTAGAGTTTGAAAGATTTTGACATTTTCTATTTATGAAGGAGTGTTTAGCAAGTTGAAGAACAGATTTGGCATGATTCCAGACAGAAATATAAAGTGCATGAGATGCAGGTGATGGAAAGCTCAAGTACCTTTTGTGGGCAACCTTTCTATCATGTATACCACAAGAACAGGCTGTGTTAAACCAAGGTTTAGAAGGTTTAGGTTGAGAAAAGGAATGAGGAATGTACACATCCATGCCAGACAGAGATGGATCTCTGACATGGAAACTGTAATCATTCCAGGGAAAATCAGCATAATGCCTCCTCAGGTCCCCCCAACTGGCAGAGGCAAAGCACCAGAGGCACCTCCATTTTGGGAGATCCTGAGCATGAATTAGAGAAATAAGGCGAAACAGAAATGAGATTGTGATTGGAAGAGCCCAACGGAGAAGATAAGGTAACAGCATAAGCAGAAAGATGAGAGGTAAAGTAAAGATCAAGAATGTTGGGTGTATCTCCCAAGACAGTCAGAAATGCAAGTAGGGTCAGTTGCTCTAGGTCATGGAGGATAGCAAAGTTGAAGGCTAATTCACCAGGATGGTTAGTGAAAGGAGAGGAAAACCAAAGTTGGTGGTGAACATTGAAATCTCCAGGGATGCAGATCTCTGCGAAAGGGTAGAGTGACAATGTGCTCCACTTTGGAAATTAAATAGTCAAAGAATTTACTATAGTCAGAGGAGTTAGGGGAGAGATAGGCAGCACAGATTAATTTAGTTAGAGAGTGACTATTGAGTCAAAGCCAAATAGTGGAAAACTCAGAGTTAAGTTGTTGTGCACATAGACACAATATCCAGCTTTGGAACGAAAATGAGGATAGAAAAATTAGGAGGGAACAGAGAAGGAGCTACTGTCAGTTACCTTAAACAGCTATCTTTTGATGAAGAAAAGGTGAGGTTTAGTAAAGTAGAGGTGGTGTTCTACAGACTGAATATTAGATCTAAGACTGCAAATGTTGCAGAAGTTAATGCAGAAAAAGTTGAGGAAGGTATCAAGACATTTTGGGTCGTCACTGAGAGAACAGTCCAACCTGGGGACATTTCTGGTCCCCTCCCCCAGAAGGGGACTCCAAGGCTGGAATTGGAGTTGCCATTTTTTTATTTTGAAATTTAAGTGAAGGGTGTGTGTGTGGTAAGTGCATGTAGTTTTGTGAGAAGAAGACAGGCTATGATTGCCCCCTTGAGTTGTGAGACACAAAGGGAAACATTCAGTGAGATCACAACTAGCGTTAATGGGAAGTTCACAGCACCCACTGAACCAGTGCTATTAGACATTGCTGGGAGTAAATTATTGCTTCAGTAGGTGTCTACTACCTCCTCCTGTTTTATATATATATATATATATATATATATATATATATATATATATATATATATATATATATATATATATATATATATATATATATATATATACAGATACATATACAGATACATATTATTATTGATTATTATCTTAGTCCACAAAATGTTATCCTTCTAAGTTTTGTGCTTTCTTGTCATCAATCATAACAGATTTTATTTTTCAAATGAATAGTACTATTTTTTCACAAGGAAATGAAGAACAGATTATACATAGATATACACACATAAAGACAGTTCTCTCTCTCTCTCTCTCTCTCTCTCTCTCTCTCTCTCTCTCTCTCTCTCTCTCTCTCTCTCTCTCTCTCTCTCTCTCTCTCTCTCTCTCTCTCTCTCTCTCTCTCTCTCTCTCTCTCTCTCTCTCTCTCTTAAGACTCTTGCTTTAAGTTTCTTGGAATTAATCACTGGGTTCAACTGAAGACTTGTTTGCTTAAGCTTTCCTTTGATTGGTTAACTTGCTTTTCAGAGGCACTCTTTTCTCCTTGTGTAGCATGCACTGTGGCTTCCTTGCCAACAGCCAACTAATATTGTGTTCTGTCCCTTTCATGTACATATTCCCACACTCTTGGAGCACTTTCTTCTGAGTGTATTTGTAGATATTTGTTAATTTAACCGAGTATTATTGTTTATCTCATGTATTCACTTTAACGTATTGTTGTTGTCTTGGTCAGCTTTATTTGTCATTAGTTGTATAGTTGTGATTGAATATTCATGGTAGAACAGTATAGCAAACTTATTTCCTTCTCTTCCAGATGTACATACAAGAAATGCCTCAATGAAAATGTTACTAATTCTCAAATACAACTTGCATAAAAGTGTTGTCATGCTAACATTTTTTTTTTTTTCAGTATAATATTGAGATGAAAGTTATAATATGCTATAAGAGAACCATTGTTCTCATATGATTCAAAATGCTTTTCAATTGCTGATATAGTTCTATCTCTGTGAAATAAATAAGCTGTCAAATAGGCTTTTGTATTTCCAGTTGTGATTTCTCAGTACATATCTTTTTCATATAAATATCTTTAGCCGTCACAGGCAGACTGTTTTTAGTTTTGCGCATTTAAAGTACAGTATATCAATGTAAACCTTCAACATGCTGCTTGTTTGATATTTAATTATTGCCACAAATACTGTTGTGGCTTATTGACCACTTTACAAATCTGTCATGCACTTTATAAAATTAACATTACCATATCAAGCCTCAGTTTTTCCAAATTCAATTGAGAGTTTGCAAAAACATGGATTAAACTGTGTAAAGTTGTGTAAATATCTTGAAATCTATATATAAAAGTACAATGTAGCATTACTGTTATTCTTTGGAGTATTGAGGTTACGGATACAATTGAGGCTCAACCTTGTAGTATAATAATGCATCACATTAAATCCACAATGAATGCTTTTATCTATTCTTGTTATACTTCCAGGTAGACAATAATTTTTTTACATTGAAATTACAGAGGTAAAAATTTTTCAGATGATTATTATGAAATTTTCAGAGAGGTGCAAATCATGAACACATATCAAATTTACTGTAATTTAGATTTGTAGTTGAGATAGACAATAGTTGTTTGTCCTTTTAGCTTTATATATCAGTTACCTCCAAAATATACAAGTTTGATATCCTAGATAGAACCTATGATCAAGAATTTAAAGCTGCATACAGTAGGTATCTGCAGTATGCATGTATAGTAGTTAGGTAGCATGATAAGATTCTTCAATTAAGAAGACATTATATGTATTTATATAGGACCATAGTACTATATAGATAATTATAGATGATATTATATCTTAAATCTGAAGATACTTGCCCAGATTACCATAGGATGTTTATTAGAAAGAACAAATTCAGTCTAGTCACTGCAGAAGACAAGTTGGGCAAAATTAATGGCTACTGTAGGGATGTATGTAGTGCACAAGAATGCATAATTTTTGAGAGTATGTCTCAAGTTAGGTGCACCCTTTTGCATAACTGGTTCTATGTGATGACTCATTAAAAATGTAACCAAAGTAGTGCATATGTTTACTGCTTTAAAGTGCGGTCTATTTTAATGTAATCTTGCTCTGCATTTACTGAAGCTTATCTCTGTCCCAGTTTTTAGTTGGAGCAGTGGAACAGTTACTTCAGATTTAGATTTGAATTTCAGATGCAAAGAAAATACTACCCATTATTGACTTGTCTTTTATTTTACATCACATTGTGTTTACATTTTGTATGATACCAGTATTATATGGAATTGTACATTTTATTTGAGTTTATTATTTTGTACAATATTAAAAAAAATAAGAGATACATCAGCAGTCCCTTGTAATGTATGGAAACAATATTAAAGAAAGCTTTACCAGGGCAGCCTCTTATATTGAATACCTTGATAGATCATAGAGGGATAAAGTCTCAGCTAAAAGTTAAGCAGGGCAGGTGTTGGTGCTAGACGTAGGATGCAGTAAGTTCTCTGAAGATGGTAAATACAAATAGCTTCAGTACAAAAGAGAGTAATGAAAAATACTGAGTAAGATAATTTGAGTTCATTCAAAGACTTGCAAAATTGCACTGAAGCTATCAATGGTTGAGCAGTAATGATAAGTAGCTTTGCATGCACTTGTTACATGAAACTACTAATAACTTTACTGCTTATTTATATATTTTTTCATCAGTAACAGCATGATGGTGATGTTACATGTTATGCAGTCTTCTCTTTACATTCAGCTTTCTTAAATATATTTCCATCTGATGGTAGTCTGTGCATTAAGTGTAGTATGCCATTAACATTATTTCTAGAACTTTAATGGCATGAATTGGGGTTCATTGCACATTTTTCTCAAGTAATTATAATGATGTATGCATTGTTTTGACTTTTGTTAAGCTTTTGTGATTGTGTCAGTACACATTCAAGAGATGTTGTGGCTAGACATGTAAGGATCTGTGTTGTGCTTAGATACATAAGATAAAACATTCATAGTTCATATTTTGCACTCCATTTGCCCACAATATAATTTTTGCTAGTTATTTGGATGTTCTTTGATGTTTTACTGAAGTGGCTGATGATAATGAAATTTTTGTTTCACATAGAAAGCAAGAATTGTCAATAGAATTTACAAATCATTTTTTAAGTACATGCTGGCTTATATGCATTAAAAGTCACATATGCTGTGACAGAGCTGGGCTAGAAGCAAACTTTGTAGCTGCAACAATTTTAAATAGTTGTAACTCCTTTTGGTATTAACATTCATTAAGAAAGTTGGACAACATGTTTAAGAATATTATCATGATTAACAGATATATAAAGGAAACTTTACTTGTGCATGGAGCTTTTAACTGGTAGGTGTTTTGTACTAAAAATGTAGCACATGAAGCACTGAAGGGGCAGGAACCCTCAATAGTGCTTTAGGCATAAAGTTGTGTTTTCTATGACAAACCAGCAACATAAAAGTTATAAGTCCCTTCTCTTATTGAAGTTCGTAAATAAGGAAATGCTCAAACATCGGCAAATGGGGTTAAATTTAAGAAATTAATTTAAGCTCTCAAAATCTGTATTATCTTCAGCAAATATATTTTATTAATCATTCATTGTGTAAAGGAGTGAGTATAAAAATATATTGGTAGTTTAGACTTTTACTGAATACTCTAATTTTAGATTGGTGTAACATATCTTTGACATATTAAGTGATTTCAGAAAATAAGTAAGGCTAGGCATTTCATAATTTTCTGCTTCCCCAAAAATTACATGACTTCTTAATGTATATATATATATATATATATATATATATATATATATATATATATATATATATATATATATATATATATATATATATATATATATAATCACCATTGTTTTAGTTTATAGTATGAGAAGCTTAAAGGAACCTGAGTTTAATCAGATCATAAATAGTTCTGTTGGCCAGTAATGTACTAGTTCTCTTCATAAAATCATTGTTTGGCATATATGTGTACATGAATAGATGACTTTAATATGTATACCTTGTGTAGGTAGTAAGCTACATTCACTATGGTTAAATACTTTAAGATGCAAGCTTTTATTTCTTTAGCAGCATAATATGTTCAGATCTGTGATGAAAGTGTACGTGACCTGTAACAATTGTAGACACTTCAGACAACTATTCTAGTGAACCAAATATTGCAAATACTGCAGATACTTCGGAATTCAAGAAAACCAGAGTGAAACTTAGAAAGCCCTGAATCTAAATGTCATACTTGTAATCTATGAATGAATGATATGATTCATGGTATTTTGTAATAAACATTAAATCAAGTAAGCAAACCACTTTAGTCAAGAAAATATTATGCAGTGAATTTAGGGAAGATCAGGAAGTATGTATCATAAATCACTTAAGTGCCTATATTGGAATGTCAGATATTTTCATTAAGTACTTGCAAATTTTTTTTTTTTTTTTTTCCCAAGTTTAGTTGTATTAAGGGTGAAGAGTTATTTCCTGAAATTTGAACCTTAAATTATTACTTCACAAGCAGTGTCATTATGTTGTTTATATTATTTGCATATCTGTGTTTATTATTCTGTGTTTTGAAACTTATTATTATAGCATCTCATTATATTAGCTGTGTCTGTGTGTGTGTGTGTGTGTGTGTGTGTGTGTAATTAACCTCGGTAGCCTGCTGGTCACCCAGCCAGTCTTCCCCATTACGGAATGAGCTCAGAGCTCATAGACCGATCTTCGGGTAGGACTGAGACCACATCAACACACAACACACACCAAAGCAGGCCACAACCCTCGAGTTACATCCCGTACCTATTTACTGCTAGGTGAACAGGGGCCACACATTAAGAGGCTTGCCCATTTGCCTCGCCGCTTACCGGGACTCGAACCCGGCCCTCTCGATTGTGATTCGAGCGTGCTAACCACTATACTATGCGGTGTGTGTGTGTGTGTGTGTGTGTGTATTTACCTAGTTGTAGTTTTACAGGGCCTGGGCTTTATGCTCGTGTGGCCCCATCTCCATATCTACACTTATCCAATATTCCTTTAAAACTATGCACACTCGTTGCTGACACCACTTCCTCACTCAAACTGTTCCAAGTCAACACATCTTTGCGGCAAACTATATTTTTTAACATCTCTCAGACATCTTCCCTTCCTCAGTTTCTTACTATGCGATCTTGTGCTTCCAGTGTCATATTCTTCTCCCAGGATTAGTTTCTCATTATCCACTTTCATTCTGTTAATCAATTTATAAACTTGTATCAGATCCCCTCTCTCTTCTCTGTTCCAGGGTTGGTAGATCCATAGCTTTTAGTCTCTCCTCATATGTCATCCCTTTAAATTCTGGAACCATTCTTGTAGCCATTTTTTGTAGTCTCTCCAATTTCTTTATGTGTTTCTTTTTATGGGGGTCCACACCACTCCTGCATATTCCAATCTGGGTCTTATTTTAGTACTTATCAATTTCTTCATCATTTCTTTGTCCATATAGTGAAATGCTAATCCAATATTCCTTAGCAAATTATATGTCTCTCTGAAAATTCTATCAATATGGCTTACCGGTTGATTGTTTTCTTCTATCGTCACTCCCAAGTTCTTTTCCTTTTTCCTTTTTCTAGTTCTACTACATCTCCCATCTTATAGATTCCCACTGGTCGTCTTTCACTTTTTTCCCATTTCCATGACATGGCTTTTGTCCACATTGAATTCCATCTCCCATTTTTTACTCCATTTCCAGATCTTGATTAAGTCTTCCTGCAGTATTTCACAATTCTCTTTTTGTTTTATGACTCTGCACAGTTTCACATCGTCCGCAAAAAGATTTATGTAGCTGTTCACTCCCTCTGGCATCTCGTTTATATATATATGAGAAAAAGTATTGGCGCCAATACTGACCCCTGTGGCACTCCACTTTCTACTGCTCTCCACTTGGACTTCATATCTTTAACTACTGTCCTTGTTTCTCTCCCCTCAAGTAATTTTCCATCCATCTCAATGTGCTTCCTTTTAAGCCACCCTTCTCCTCTAACTTCCATAGTAATCTATCATGTGGCACTTTATCAAATCACTTTTTTAAATCTAAATAAATACAGTCAATCCATCCCTCTCTCTCTTGTACTTTATCAACTATTCTAGAGTAGAAACTCAATAAATTTGTTACACACGACCGACCTTTTCTAAAACCAAATTGGCTATTTGATAATAATTTGTTGTCTTCAAGAAACTCAATCCATTGTTTCTTTATTACTCTTTCACACATCTTCCATATTACACTAGTTAGTGATACTGGTCTGTAATTTAAAGGTTCTTCCTTCCTTTCGCTCTTATATATGGGAACCACCTCAGCTCTTTTCCATTCTACTGGTACTGTTCCATTTTCTATTGAGCATTTTATGATGTTGTATATAGGAATTGCTAGTTCTTCTCTACATTCTTTTAATATTCTACCTGAGACTTCATCCGGACCCATTGTCTTCTCCTCATCTAATTCCGTCATCAACTCTTTTATTTCAAGCTTGGTTACTTTAATCTCTTTCATATGGACAGTCTCTCTATTACCCTGTGGTCTTTCAAATTTGGATTCCTTAGTAAAGACTTCATGGAATTTATTATTTAATGGTTCTGCCATACTTTTTGGGTCTTCCACCATTCCGTTCTCTCCTTTTAACCTTTCTATTGTTTCTTTTTGCCTAATTTTTCCATTTATGAATCTGTAGAACAATTTTGGTTGTTCCTTACATTTTTTGACAATGTCCTTTTCATAGTTCCTTTCCTCATCCTTCCTCACCTTAACATATTCATTTCTTGCTGTCTTGAAGTTTTCCTTATTTACTGGATTGCTATTTCTCCTCCACCTTTTCCATGCTCCATCTCTTTTCTCCTTTGCCCTAGCACACCTTGCGTTAAACCAATCTTTCCTTTTTCTTTAGGTCTATATTTTGGGACATATTCCCTGACTCCTGTTTTGTATATTTCCAAAAATAAGTTATACTTCTCTTGCACCGTCTCTGAGTTTTCCATCTCCTCCTAGTTTACGTTTTTAAAATAGCTCTTGAGGTTCTCAATATCGGCCTTTCTGTAATTGAATTGGTCTCCTTTGTATGATTCGTCTCTATCTTCCTTTCCCTCTTCTATATCCATTTCTAATATTACATGGTCACTCTTTCCCAATGAGCACTTATATCTTATATCATCATTCATTTGTATACCCCTTGTAAAAACTAGGTCCAATCTCACTGGCTCATCGTTTCCTCTGAATCTTGTGCATTCCTCTACTCTCTGGTCCATCATATTATCTATCATTAGATTCAGGAATCTATCTCCCCAGAATTCTTCCCCCATACCACTTTCATAATTTTCCCAGTCCACCTCCTTACAGTTGAAATCTCCTACTAATATCACTTTTCTCCTTTCTTTGATTATTCTCGTAAGACTCGTTATTGTGTCATTTATCATGTCTTTGTATTCTTGATTGGTCCATGAAGTTGTTTTTGGTGGCACATATGTTCCAATGATTGTTAATTCCTTTTTATTAATATGTATCTTAATATACAGTATTTCTGATTTTCCTTCCACACACTCCACTTAATTTACCACCATCTCTTTCCTTAACATCATCATTACTCCTCCTCTTTTACCCACTCTGTCTCTCCTCCATATATTATATCTTTTATCTATGTGTATTTTTATTGCCTCATTTAACTTTGTTTCCACCAGGCATACAATATCTGGTTCTTCTTTCTTTATGTAATCTCTTAATTCTAATGTACTTGATAAAACACCATCTATGTTCGTATACATAATTTTTAATCTCTTGTTCTTATCATTTTTAGTTAAACTTGATCCATTTTTTTCTCTTCCTTCTCTTTTATATACCATTTCCTTATCCTGTCTCTTATATTTCTCCAAAAAAATGCCTCCTTCTCCTCTGACCTTTCATTATTTTTTACCCTTGCTTCTGCCACCAGTTCGTTGTGTCTCTTCCTTTCCTCCTCGTTTCTATTTTTCTTTATATATATATATATATATATATATATATATATATATATATATATATATATATATATATATATATATAGATATATATCTTTGCAGCCTTCTGTTTCTCTGAGTTTTGTTTTTCTATATAGTATTTCTTCCTGTTGCTGCTTGTGATCTTAGTATTATCTTAATTGGTCTCACTGTTCCTTCTTGATATGGTCCCATTCTATGGATTTCTTCTACTTCCTCTTCTACGTTCTGTCTATCCTCGTCATTTGGATTTTTTAGTAGGTCTTTTACTGATTTCATTTCATCCTTTTCCCTTCTAGGTCTATATTTAACATATTTTTCTTTCAGGCCCAAAATAATAACACTTTTTTTTTTCCTGCAATTTCTCTTACTAAATTTTCTTTTTTCTTAAGGATTCCTATCATTTTGTTTGTCATATTTTCATATCTTTCTTTTAACTGTTCTTGAAATAATTCCTGAAATGTCTTTCTTATCGTGGATTCTCCATGCCTGTACTTCTTTTTTAATCACGTCTTGTACTCTTTCCTCTTCTTTGTTAACTAGATCTATCAGCTCCTTTTTTTCTTCCTCAGCTTTATTGAGTCCTTCTTCCATGAATTTCTTGTAGTTAGCTACTTCCTTTTTTAATTCTTCATTTTCTGCTCTTAGCCTAGTTTCATTTTCTTCCACTCTTTTTATCCTTTCTTTCAATTTCTGGAGCTTTTTTTCCTGTTCTTCATTCTCTCATTCCCATACTCTCCCTTATCCATTTATCTAATTTACGTTCAATAGTCAACACTATTAAATACAGTGAAGTATGTGCCGTATCAAAGCCTTCAAATGCTCTTTCACCCTCACCAACATAGTTATCATCATCTTTCATTCTTTCACATGTTTCATACCTGCATTTCGATGGAATCTGTTCCTTACTCATGATTTTGTAACACTGTATTCTGTATTCATGAAAACGAGTCTACACTACTCGCCCAGGCCACTGCAAACCCAAAACAAATAGGTAGTGAAGATCAGCTGATTCTTGGAGCGACGGTACTGTGTCCTTCCTCGACCACGTCTCGTGTGTGTGTGTTTGTGTGTGTATTTACCTAGTTGTATTTACCTAGTTATAGTTTACAGGAGGGGAGCAAGCTCATATTGACCCGTCTTTATGCCTTGTTTTGTCCAGCTTAGCTTTGAAACTGTGAACACTGACTGCATTTACGATGTCTATATCTAATCCATTACAGGTGTCTACAGCTCTATGAGTGTGTGTATTTACCTAGTTGTAGTTTTACAGGGCCTGGGCTTTATGCTCGTGTGGCCCCGTCTCCATATCTACGCTTATCCAATCTTACTTTAAAAGTATGCACACTCGTTGCAGACACTACTTCTTCATTTAAACTGTTCCACGTCTCAATACATCTCTGCGGGAAACTATATTTTTTAATATCTCTCAGACATCTTCCTTTTCTCAGCTTTTTACTAAGCGATTTTGTGCTTCGGATGTCATATTCTTCTCTCAGGATCAGTTTCTCATTATCCACTTGGTCCATTCCATTGATCAATGTATAAACTTGTATCAGGTCTCCTCTCTCCCTTCTTTGTTCCAGGGTTGGTAGATCCATAGCCTTTAGTCTCTCCTCATATGTCATCCCTTCAAATTCTGGAACCATTCTTGTAGCAATTTTTTGTAGCCTCTCCAATTTCCTTATGTGTTTCTTTTTATGAGGGGTCCTCACTACTCCTGCATATTCCAATCTGGGTCTTATTATAGTACTTATCAATTTCTTCATCATTTCTTTGTCCATGTAGTGAAATGCTACTCCAATATTCCTTAGCAAATTATATGTTTCTCTAAAAATTCTATCAATATGGCTTACTGGTTGATAGTTTTCTTCCATCGTCACTCATAAGTCCTTTTCCTTTTTGACTTTCTCCAGTTCTACTCCATCTCCCATCTTATAGATTCCCACAGGTCGTCTTTCATTCTTTCCCTTTTCCATGACATGGCTTTTGTTCACATTGAATTCCATTTCCCACTTCTTACTCCATTCCCAGATCTTATTTAGGTATTCTTGCAGTATTTCACAATCCTCCTTTTGCTTTATAACTCTGCACAGTTTCGTATCATTTGCAAACAGATTTATGTAGCTGTTCACTCCTTCTGGCATGTCATTAATATAAATGAGGAAAAGTATTGGTGCCAATACTGACCCCTGTGGCACTCCGCTTTCTACTGCTCTCCACTTGGACTTCATATCTTTAACTACCGTCCTTATTTCTCTCCCCCCTCAAATAATTTTCTATCCATCTCAATGTGCTTCCTTTTAAGCCACCCTTCTCCTCTAACTTCCACAGTAATCTTGCATGTGGCACTTTGTCAAATGCCTTTTTTAAATCCAAATAAATACAGTCAACCCATCCCTCTCTCTCTTGTACTCTATCAACTATTCTGGAATAGAAACTCAATAAATTAGTTACACAAGACCGTCTTTTTTCTAAAATCAAATTGGCTATTTGATATTAATTTGTTGTCTTCGAGGAATTCGATCCATTGTTTCATTATTATTCTTTCACACATCTTGCATATTACACTAGTTAGTGAGACTGTTTTGTAATTTAAAGGTTCTTCCTTCCTTCCGCTCTTATATATGGGAACTACCTCAGCTCTTTTCCATTCTACTGGTACTGTTCTATTTTCTATTGAGCATTTTATGATGTTGTATATAAGACTTGCTAGTTCTTCCCTACATTCTTTCAGTATTCTGCCTGAGACTTCATCTGGTCCCATTGCCTTCTCTTCATGCAGTTCCTTCATTAACTTTTTTATTTCAAGCTTGGTTACTTTAATCTCTTTCATATAGATTGTCTCTCTATTACTCTGTGGCCTCTCAATTTTGGATTCCTTAGTAAAGACCTCCTGGAATTTTTTATTTAATAGTTTTGCCATACTTTTTGGGTTTTCCACCATCCTGTTCTCTCCTTTTAACCTTTATATTGTTTCTTTTTGCCTAATTTTTCCATTTATGAATCTATAGAACAATTTTGGTTGCTCCTTACTGTGTGTTTGTATGTGTGTTCATTTATTTATTTACCTAGTTGTAACATACAGGAAAAGAGCCATGCTTGTACTGTCCCATCTCCATATCTATGCAAATCCAACATTTCTTTGAACTTATTGATTGTCTTTGCTTCAACGACTCTCTTATCTAAACCATTCCACACCTCTACACATCTTTGTGGAAAGCTGAACTTCTTGATATCTCTCCTGCAGTTGCCTTTTCGTAATTTCTTTCCATGTCCTCTTGTGTCACTGTTGTCCCAGAGTAGTAAGTCTTCTCTATCTAATTTTTCCAGTCCATTCATCTCTCTGTACACTGCTATTAGATCTCCTCTTTCTCTTCTCTGTTTGAAGGTTGTAAGACCTAGTATTCGTAGCCTTTCTTCATATTATGACAATTCACTTAATTTTTTGGGAAGCTTTTTTACTGCCCTCCTTATTCTCTCTAGTTTCTTTTTGTGTTTCTTTTGGTTTAGTGACCATACTGTAGCTGCATATTCTAATTTGGGTGTATTAGAGTTGTTATCAGTTTTTATTATATCTTCGTTTCTGTAGGTGAATGGCACCTTTATATTTCTCAAAAGTTCATAGGCATTTCTTATAATTCTATTTATGTGCTTTACTGATGACAAGTTATCCACAATGGTTACTCCTAGGCTATTTCTTCAGCCTTCTTTTTAATTTCTTCATTCCCCATTGTGTAAACTCCCTTCGGCACTCATTTGTTCATTCCAAATTCTAATACACAGCACTTTTTTTGTGTTAAATCCCATTTCCCATGTCAATGACCATTCTGCTATTTGATCCAAGTCTTGTTGTAGTGCCTCACAATCTTCTTTTCTATTCACCCTCCTCATTATTTTAGCATCATCTGCAAACAGACTGATGTAACTATCTATATTTTCTGGTATATAGTTCACTATATACCGCAAACATTATTGGTACTAATACTGACCCCTGCGGAACTCTTTATCTCTTATAACTGTTTTCATTTCTATGCCTTTTAGAAAGTCAGCCATCCATTTCAGAATTCTTCCCTTTAGTCCTCCATTTTGTTCAAGTCTCCACAGTAAAATTTTGTGCAGGACTTTGTCGAATGCCTTCTTTAGATCTAGATATATGCAGTCCACCCAGCCATCCCTTTCTTGCACAATGTCAACTACTCTTGAGTAGAAGCTTATTAGATTTGTGACATATGATCTTCCTCTTCTGAATCTATACTGTCTATCTGTCAACATAACCTTTCTCCTCCAGATATTCCATCCATGTCTTATTTATTATCCTTTCACATATTTTTGCTATTAACTGGTCAATGACACTGGTCTGCAGTTTAATGGATCCTCCTTATTTCTCCCTTTGAGTATAGGCTCTTTTCCAATCTGTTGGTACTTTACCCTCTGTTAACCTTTTCAGTACTGGGACGCATTTTTACCATGATTTTGTATATGATTAGACACTTTTATTGACCTTAGGAAGGGTCTATAGAGGTCACAAGATTAATGGCCAGAATCTTCACTATTTTAATCCCCACATAAGTTTCTGAAGCTGTGTAAAATCACCATATATTAAGCAGAAAGAATATGAAAATGCATCCTGGTACTGAAGGGGTTAAGGAACTCGTAATGATGTTGTGGACTTTGACTACTAACTGATGACTGCATTTCTTTACAATCCAGTTTGACACCCCATTGGGACCTGAGGCTTTCCTTGTATCTTGTTCTTCCATTATTTCGCTTACTTCTTCTACTGACACTCATATTTCATGAACACCATGAGTTAATTTGACTGGGGTTTGACATTGGAAGTCCCTTTCTCTGGTGAAGACTGACTGGAAGCAGTTGTTCATCACTCCCGCCATAGCTGCTGGGTCTTTGTATGTTTCATTATTTTATTTTAGTTTGCTTATTTCTCCTTTGTTTTTCAGCTTGCCGTTTACATGTCCATAAAACAATTTTGGGTGATCCTTACATTTGTCAACTATATCCTTCTCATAGTTTTTCTCTTCCATTCTCTGAATCTTGACGTACTCATTTCTTCTCCGGGCATAGTCTAATCAATGATTTTGTCTTCTATTTCTTCTCCATCTGTGTGCGAAGTACCTTTTTCTGTCTCCTTGAATTCTTACTCATGCTTTCAGCACTTCAGCACTCCCTTCTCCATAAGATATTTAATCAACCTGCAGCTCTTTCTTTACAAGTAACATCACTCCTAGTTCTTCTTTTGTTTCTCTACTTCCATATATTTTAACTGTTTTCCTCAATATCCAATGCTTCAAGTCCTCCTTACAATTTTTTCTTAGCTAATCACACAATGTCAGGCATGTATTCTCTTAAATAATCATTCAACTCTATTTTTGCTGTTAAAACACTTTACATATTTGTATGCAATTTTTAATTCTCTTCCTCTTCTACAGTGATACTTATTTCCCATTTGTTCGTCTTCCTTGTGTACCACTTTCTCAGTCTCATGTCTTTGAGCTTCCAGTAGTAGTTTATCCTCTCTTCTACTGTTCTGTTTAAGTTTATTTTTTTTCTTTTTGCTGTTTCCCATAGTAGCCTGAGTATTGGCTCTTCCTCTTCATTTAGATCACATCTCAACCATACATTTTTATATTCTTCTATCCTTCCCAGCATCCATGAGCCTTCCAGGATTTCCTCAACACCTGCTTGTGATCTTATTGTAATCTTTAACAGACGTATTTTTCCCACCTCGTATTTCCCCAGTCTATGGACTTCTTCAATTTCTTCACTCAGTCTCTTGCCTTCTTTTTTATCATCCTTCACCTCCATCACTACTTTCTCATCCTGCTTTTTCTCATATTCTTTTTCACGTCTAATTGGTATAATTTTTTTCCATTAATCCAAAGATAACAATGCACTTTTTCTTTTCCACAGTATCCCTAACCAAATTTTTCTTTTCCTTTATTACCTTTACTACCGTTTTGGCAACCTCTAGTTCGCTTTCCTTGGCTGATTCTTCTATAATCTTTTTAAAACTAACTTTCTAATCCTTAGTACATTTATTCTTTTATTTACATTTTCTAAGTTTAGGAGTGTAATATTATTGAGTGTTTATCAATAATCAGTGTTATCTTTTATTTTGCTTTTTTTTTTTTCAAGGATATTTATTGAAAATGTGATCTAAAATGTTTTGTCAAAGCAGGAATGCAAGTAATTATTGTTATTTGCAACTTTATAACAAACTACAGGCAAATTGCATTAAGTTGCGTTCATCATTGGCCTCTCCCTTCTGCATCCCTATGTATTACTGTCTTCCAGTAGTGGTGTTGAGGTGCAGTGGTAACATTACTGTGAGTTTTGAGGTCACTAATTTTATACCTTTTGCATAATTGAGTTTAAGTGGGAACAGGTGCCAGTTTTGATTTAACATAAAATAATGATTTGTAAGAACTGAGCGTTGAAAGATGATGACATATCAGCACTTGGAAGTGCACTACTGCATGTATTCAGTGATACTTCAACAAGAAGGAACACTATCTCATTATACAGACATTGTGGTTTTGATATACGTATGGAGGAATAATATTTTTGTGCAGTGTGATTTGTGACTGTAACATGTACTGTGTACTAAATGAGAACTAGATAATGCTAATAAGTATGTGAAATAATAAGTGAAATACACTATACTCTATCAGTGAATGTGGTACAGTAGTAAGTCTTGAGGAACATATTTCTTTGTAAAAAGAGAAAAAAAAATATAAGTACAGGAATCATGTAAATTACATTTAATACACTCAAGAAAATAAATGTGCCATTATAGGGGTTTTGTCTTTAATCCACAATGTTCAATACCAATTGGATAAGCAGCTGTCACTGCTACAAGTAAGTAGCTGTATATGTATGTTTGTGTGTGTGTGTATTTACCTAGTTGTATTGTACAGGGTTTGAGTGGGGCTCATAGTGTCTTGTCTCCATTTATCCAATTTTTCTTTAGAATTATGCACATTATGTGCTGTAACAACTTATCACTCAATGCATTCCACTTTTCCATCGTTCTATGTGGAAAACTGTATTTTCCAAAACCCTTCACACACTGCCTCATCCTGATCTTCTCTATGTCCTCTTGTCTTTCTAGCTTCTTCTGTCACCAGCAGCAGGTCTTCCTTGTCTATTTTTCCAATGCCATTTACTATTTTATACACTGTTATTAGGTCTCCTTGTTCTCTTTTATCTTGTAATGTTGACAGACCCATTTCCTATAGCCTTTCTTCTTCAGCCATTAGTTCCAGCACCATCTTTGTAGCTATCTTCTGAACCTGTTCTAATAATTGTTGTAATAATTGTTGTAATAATTTTTTTCATCATATCTTTGTCCATTAATTGAAATGCCACTCTAATTTAGTCAGCATTTTATATGCTAATCAAAATATCTTAATGTTTTTCAGGGTTCAGATTTTCCTGTATGATCACTTCCAGATTTTTTTTTTCCTCTTTAGTCCTCATTATTTGTTCCTCTTCCATCAGATAGTTCCATACTGGTCCTAGTTCCATTACATGACATTTCTTGGCATTGAACCCTAATTTTCACTTCTTACTCCATTCATAGATTATTATATCTTCTTGCAGCAACAAACAGTCCTCTTAGCAATTCTGCATCATCAGCAAACAAATTAATATAACTGTTTACCGCATTTTGAATGTCGTTTACATATACCTGGAACATAAGGGGGGCTAACACTGACCCTTGTGGCACTCCATTTGTTACTTTAGCCCAAGATGAGTATGTATCTCTGATCACAGTTATCATCTCTCTGCCCTTCAAATAATCCCTTATCTAATCTAACAAAGCTCCTCTCAGTACTCTTATGCTCTCTAACTTCCAAAGTAGTCTGCCGTGATGGACTTTATCAAAAGCCATTTTTATGACCTGTTATAGTGTGTCTACCCATCCATCTCTGCCTTCTAGTCCTTCTAATACTCTTGAGTAGAAACTTATTAGGTTTGACACACATGACCATCTTTGCCTGAACCCAAATTGTCTGTTTGATATAACTTGTTCTTCTTCCAGATATTTAACCCATTTTTCTTTGATAATGATTTCACATAACTTCCCCACAACACTTGTAAGTGACACTGGTCTGTAATTTAATGGCTCAGTCGACTTTCCTTCTTTGATTATTGGGATTATGTTGGCTCTCTTCCATTCTGGTGGTACTCTTCCTTCTTTTAATGAACTTATAATCATTTCCCAAATTGGATCTAACAGCTGCTCTTTACATTCTTTTTGTGCCCAGCCTGATACACCATCCAGCCCCATTGTTTTTCTGACATCCAAAATTATCTAATAATCTTCCAATATTTTCTTTGTGCACTATGATTTCCTGCAATCCTCGGCAACACAATGTCCTGTTTGGTTCTGCAAAGTCGTCTTCTTCAGTGAAAACAGTTTTGAAGCTTTCATTCATTATTTTGCTCATTTCCTTTGCTGTTTGCTTTTGGCTTCCCTCCTTTAATTATTTTTTCTAATGTTTCCTTATATACCATTTATGACTTTGTAGTAAAGCTTGGGTTCATCTTTGCTTTTTTGCACCACATCTTTCTCAAAGTTTCTTTCTTTCTCCTTACTTTAATGTATTAATTTCTTGCATCCTTATACTGCTGTCTTTTTTTTTTATCTGCTTTTTGAGTTTCTTCTAAGCTGTAACTTTTGCCTTTTTAGCTTCTATACATTTGGCATTGTACCAAGTGAGTATACTTTTCTTTATTCTGTAGATAGGTACGTATTTCTTCACTTTCGTTATATTTCGTAGGAATATTTCCTATTTCCCCTGTATTGTCCTTCCATTCATAATGTTCCTCCATTCAATATCAGCAAAAAATTTTCTTAACTTTTCAAAATCTGCTCTTGCATAATTTAATCTCTTTTTTTGTAGTGTTCTCTGTGTCCTATCCCATCCTCCTCCTGTATTTCCAACTCTAATGTTACATGATCATTTCCCATTGGACTAAGATATTGTATGCTGGGAGGGAGCTCTGGCTTCTTTATGAATGCTAGGTCAAGCAACAATGGTTCTTCTTTCCCCCTGTACAGTGTTGACTCTTTCACCCAGTGATCCATTATATTTACGATAGTCAACTGTAACACATCCTTGCTCCATTATCCAGCATTACCCATTACTTCCATTTCTTCTTATCATATTATTTAAGCATTTAATCACCTCTCTTTGCATATCCTTATGTTCCTCAGATCCCCATGTGTTTGTCTTAGGTGGCACATACATATCTATGATTTTCCTTTTTATTTCAATTACTCTGTTTTGACTGTTACTCTCATTACTTCCCCTATATCATCACCATATTGCACTTCCTCCACACATATACTATCATGAACCATTATTAGCATTCTTCCTCTCCCTTTTTCCTTCCTGTCTCTTCTCCAGCTATTGTATCCCTCTTCTTTAAAGCTAAGATGGATCTCATCTTTTAGTTTTTTTTCTTATATGCACATTACATCAGGTCTTTTTTCTTTCAAGTAATCTCTAACCTCCAACATGCTGGATAACAATCCATCTATAGTAGTATAAGTCACTCTTAATTTCTTGCCTCTTCCAAGACTTCCTTCATTTTCCGTAGATACTACTTCTTTAGTTTCATATCTAGAACCCTCTAGTAGAATTTTTTTTCTCAATCTCTATCTTTTTCTCAGTTTTTTCCTTAACTCTATTTCTTTGCACTTTCTCCATCTCCCTTTCTTCCAGGTTCACATTTCTTTTTATCCATATATTGTAGGTTTCTAACTGACCTCCTGGGACTTGCAATGGTGGGGTAGGCCAGGGACACACAGGAGGTAACCGTAAGCATAAGTCCTTTAATGTCCAAAAAGAGAGTGGTACAAGGCTACTGCCTGGAGGTGCATAGATACCACAAGCCACTGCGTGCCCACTGGGATGGCCTCCATGATCTGCAGATCCATGGACGGATGAAGGAAGCGGCGATTCCTCCACCAGATGTGGCCACTGGGCATCTTCACAAGGTAGTCACGGGACATACCTATGTCCATGATGGTGCTGACCTTTGTAACTGGCCACCCTGTAAGGTATCCCATCCTTCATAGTGCTCAAACAGGAGCAAATGCTTTTGCTGTGTTCAGTCCATTAAGAGTGATCGGAAAGGATATCTCAATTGCCTGCTATGCCCAAACCTAGCTAAAAAGTTAAGCGCTATGGATTCACTTAAGGGAAAAAGCAACAGCACTTTTCTTCACTTCTACATCACAGGTTGTTGTAAATCCTTAATACATAAAGTGACTAGTGACAAGATAAGGTATAATAGTATTGGTGTGCGTGTATGTACTTGTCTGTGATGTGTAAGTGTAAGGGAAAATAAAGAAGAAAAGGATGTACATGTTAGTTCTGTGAAAGAAAGTAAAACGAGCTAGAAGGGAGTAGACATAGATTCAGGAACACGTGAAAAGATGACTTTTACTGTGGCTAAATAGAGCATGGGACTTGAGAGTGTATGGAAGAAAATGGATGAGTTTAAGGGCACACTACAATATGTGAGTTTAAGGGCACACTACACCTTATCCCAGCACATTGTGGTCAGGTCGTGGACACAAACCACTTCATCAAATTGAAGCCGTGAGACAGGTTGGGCATGTGCATCGTACTGAGCTGTATCGTCAAGGAGACAACCTGTAGCCTTACGGTAGCAACTCTTTGCTCTGGGCTGCCACTCCTGGAAGGCCTTAACATGAGCTGGGACACAGGAGCGAAGAGGTTGACTGTAGAGGACTTGGGCTTGGGAGCAACTGGTATGGTTCGGGGTGCTGCAGAGCTCGAGAAGGTCCCTGTCAAATGCCTCACAGTCAAGGTTTCCAGATGGAGCCATCTTCTGAATGAGCTGCTTGACAGACTTCACCGCTGCTTTGGCGTGCCTGTTTGACTGGGTAGTGAGGCATTGACATGTTATGGCTAAAGCTCAAGGAAGGAAGCAAACTGCGGGCTGCCATCCATACGCAGGTGAACCGGAACATCCAGGTTGCGGAAGAGGTGTCTGAAGTGACAAACAGTCATAAGAACATAAGAAAAGAGGGAAGCTGCAAGAGGCTGCCGGGCGGGCCTATATGAGGCAGTCCTGTGTGTTTAAGCTACCTAATTCCATCTATCATCCCCATCCATGAACTTATCTAACCTTCTTTTAAAGCTCTCTATTGACTCAGCTCTGACTACACTGAAAGCATTCCACTCATCAACCACTCTGAAAACTAGTTTCTTCCCATTTCTTTCCTAAACCTGAATTTTTCAAGTTTAAACCCATTATTTCTGGTTCTGTCCCCACTACTGATCCTAAGAACTACATTCATATCCCCTTTGTTAAAGCCTTTATACAACTTAAATACTTCTATCAAATCTCCTCTTAACCTACGTCTCTCTAAGAAATGCAGATTGAGTTTTTTCAGTCTCTCTTCATAATGAATATCCCTCATTCCCTGTATCTTTTTAGTCACCCTCCTTTGCACTGACTCCAACAGAGCTATATCCTTCCTAAAAAGTGGGGACCAGATAGTCAAGATGTGGTCTGACCAGTGCCAAGTATAATTTCAGTATTACTTCGGGACTCCTACTTTTAACACTTCTAAAAATTAATCCCAATACTCTATTCACCTTATTCCTGGCCTCAATACATTGTTTCCTTGTACCAAGATCGGAGCTAACTAAGACTTCTAAATCTTTCTCATACTTAGAACTTCCTAGTGCCACGTTATCTATTGTGTACTTATTGCTTGGATAATCTCTACCTATGCTCAGTACCTTGTAATTGTTAATATTAAACTGCATTTGCCATCTATCTGTCCATTCTTTCATCCTATCCAAGTCTGCCTGCAAGGCCATGGCATCCGAATCAGACCTAATTGTAAGATTAAACGAATACTTACCAAGTATGATGTTTGATCATAATTTCATGAACATTTGAACTGCATCACTGAGGTACTACATGAGACGATCGCCATCCATTCCCCACGTCAGCCTTTAGAGAGTAGGTTTGAGGAAGCAGCCAAACAAAAAAACAAGATATAATATCCTATCAGGTTGGGCGGGCAGGGCATGTAGTACCTCAGTGACGCAGTTAAAATGTTCGTGAAATTATGATCAAACATCATACTTGGTAAGTATTCATTTAATCTTACAATTTCACCTCACGACATTTTAACTGACATCACCACGGTACTCCATGAGAGCTATAGAGTGATTCCTCAAACCACAAGAAAAAACCATAAGCCCTAAAGAAACCAAAGCCTGAATCAGGCTACAAAGGAACAAGCAAAAAATGGAATCCATGATACCAACCAAAAATTTTATTTGTCTGAACAACCCAAGAGTAGATGCAGAAAAGGTAAGGCAAAACAGTCACAAAACAAGAGACATGTACACATAATCAAAGGACTGGAAGAAAACAAAGTTGTGACACAAAAACACAGAGGCCCTACCCTGGGAATAATTACTCAATACAGAAGTATGACAAAAATCTATTATACATAAAGTCAACCCAAACAAAACATGACAAATAAACCCAGAGCCATGTGACAAAAAATTCAATACACAGTGAAAAAACCCATAATCCAAGAACAGAAGACCACACAGGGTCCACCAGCAAATACATGTTAAAAGGTAAACCAAGAACCAGAAGGCACAATCATGTGTAGACACATAAGAAATGGAAGTTATGAAAGAACTGCACTTGCAAAAAGGTTACTAGGCTGGATTGTCTTTCGGTAGAATTTTACAAAAATGGACTCCCTAGCCCATCCCACAGCAGAGACAATAGTGGCCAGAGGAAGCTTAAGGGCGGCTTTGCTGGACGAGGCAGACCTGGTGGAATGAGGGCGCAAGGTGTCCCGGGAAGCTAATCTTGTAGGCAGTTTAGTAGTAATGAAGAACCTAGTGATCAATCCCTGTGAACACTTGGTTCTCTCTAGGTAGTCAGTAATGGCTGTGTAAACAAATGGAAATATATGGGGTGTAAGCATCAAAATTTATCTCAGACAAATGATCACCTGGCCTAGAAGTCTTCAACAAATCACCTATCTTAAAAGTGACACGGGAGGCAGAAACAGACATATTCCTAATGTCAAGGAGGTGTAAAGCTTGGCCACGTTGGCCAGATGTCAGTAGCATTGAGATTACCAGCTTCCTGGACAATTGAGTAGGAGATAAAGCATTGTTGGGACCTAGCTTCTGTAAATGCCTGAAAATTAAATCTGGGTCTCAGGTGATACGACACCGTGACAAAGAAGGTCTCTCCAGAAAAACTCCTTTAAAAAATCTGCTGACTAGCAGATGCTGTCCTGCAAGCTGACCTTGAACCGAGGCGATGGCAGAAATAGCAGACCGAATGCTATTCATGGAACTATAACTGCGCCCTTGTCCCTTCCGAAATTCAGATAACAAAAAATCCAACAAAGCACCTATAGATGGGTAAAATGGATCAGTTTCCGTTCGTCACAAAAAAGCATCCATCTTTTGATATGTGCCCCATATTGAAGCTTTGTACTGGCCCTCCATGACTTAAGGAGAAAGTGGGCAGCCCCTGATGAAACGCCCTGACGGCTGAAGGAATGCCTGATAATAACATCACAGTCAAAACTAACCTCCGACCCTGGGGATGAGAAAGAGAAGGGTCCTGTGGTAGAAAAATGGGGTTGGGAGGCAGCAAGAAAGGAGGGACTGCCAACAGTTGCAGGGCCCTCGGAAACCAAACTTGGGTTGGCCATAGGGGCAGAATGGCAAGAACTGTCGCCCCCTCCACCTGGATCTTCTCTAGAACCCTGCAAATGATGCTGAAAGGAGGAAAAGCATAAAGGTTTCCAGTGGACCAAGAAATGGTAAAGGCATTAACATAAGTTGAAGTCGGGTCTGGCCGCCAAGAGACATACACTGGTAACTGGGCATTAATGTGAGTGGCAAAAAGGTCAATGTCAGGTGTAAAGAATTTACCACAAACTAATTTGAAAATCTCAGGGTGAAGCATCCATTCTGCACCTAAGTTCCAAACACGTGATTCAAAATCAGCCTCCGCATTATGTAACCCTTTCACATGTTCAGCAGATAAAGTGATTCCTCTAGACTCTGCCCAAGCAAAAATTTCCTCTATGACTGCATTAAGGCTGGGCTTAGTACTACCAACCCGACCTAATCCAACAACTGTGGCGATGTTGTCAGACCTAAGCTGGACATGAGTGTCCCGGTGATTCTTACAGATAGACGACAGACCCATTAATATGGCTTTTAATTCTAAGACATTAATGTGGTCCAGTTCCTCCTGAGCCCAATGACCACCTGTCTTGACAGTACCCATACTAGCACCCCAACCAGTCAAGGAAGCATCCGCGTACAGCTCCAACTGTGGGGAGGAAGGACGTAGAGACTTCGTTTGGCAATCGATGTTGTGGACCCACCAATGTATAAGGTCCCTAGCATGTGAATCTAAATTAATTGTAGCAGAATAATCACCATGATTCCTAGTCAGTTCACGATTCCTAATGATCTCTAAATATTTGTACCTTAATGGGGCCAACTCCACTGCCGGATCAGCAGCCACTGTCATCCCAATAAAAGAAGCGAGATCATGTAAGGTAACTACCTCATGGCACAACAATGCCAAACCTTGTCTCCTAATGCATTCCTTCCTGTGTAGAGGCAAGGCAACAGTCATATTAGTAGAGTTAAGGATGAAGCCAAGGAACTCCACATCCTGAGAAGGAATAAGAACAGATTTGTTTACATTAATTGTCAGTCCTAGAGTGTCAAACAGATGCATAGCATAGCCAACCTGAAGTCGAAGCTCAGCTGGAGAAGTGGAAAAGAAGATGCAGTCATCTAAATAGCAAACTACCACTATACCAAGTTTCCGAAGGTGACAAAGAACTGGTTTGAGCAGTTTTGTAAAAGTACATGGAGCTAAGGTCAACCCCTGAGGGAGACAAGTAAAGCAAAAAGTCTGATTCCTCCTGAAAAATTGTAGCCATTTCCTATCAGCTGGTTGGATATACACTGAAAAGTAAGGTGAGATTTATACTGACTTTCTAAATGAAATACATGAGGGTTAGATAGTTAGCATTCCATATAAAATAAAATCACAAAGCAACGACCCTAAGTGGATGACAGACAGATTAAAGCGATGCATAGGGCAAAAAAGGAATATATTTAAGAGGCTAAAGGCAGGAGATGAGGCTTTAAGACCACTATACCATGAATTAGTAAGAACAGTTAAGAGGTTAACATGGAAGGCTAAAAGTGAATATGAGTTGAGGGTAGCCAGCCAAGCAAAGACGGACCCTAAGGGATTTTTTCAGTTATACAAGACGAAAAGCAGAGAAGAAATAGGTCCCTTAAGGACAGCAAATGGGGAGGTGGTTAGTTCTGCAGAAGAGATTATTAGAATTATGAGTGAGTATTTTTTAACTGTCTTCACCCAGGAGAACACAGAGGAAATCCCTGATAGCAAACAGATATTTAGGGCAGAGGATAGTGAAAAGCTGACAGATATTCATATAACTAAGGTGATGGTAGAACAGGAGATAGATAAACTAAAGAAATTCAAGTCACCAGGACCTGATGAAGTATATCCAAGGGTTATAAAGGAATGCAAGGAAGTCATCAGCAAGCCTTTAGTGGTACTTTTTAGGATGTCACTTGAATTAGGTGAAGTACCGATAATGTGGAGGGAAGCTAATGTGGTTCCCATATTTAAGAGGGGAGCTAAAACCCTAATGTCTAATTACAGGCCTGTCAGCTTAACTTTAATTGTGGGTAAACTAATGGAATCAATAATAGCGAAAAACAGTAGGGAACACCTAGACAAAAACGGCTTGATAAATCAAACACAGCATCAATTTACAAAGGGAAAGTCATCTCTTACAACCTTGTTGAGCTTTTATAGTAAGGTTTATGAGGTGCCAGATAAAGGTGATAATTATGACATTCTATACTTAGATATCAGTAAAGCCTTTGACAAGGTACCTCACCAGAGGTTCTTATAAAAGGTTATAGAGGGTAAAATATTAGGCTGGATTAAAGCGTGGTTAGACGACAGGCAACAGAGGGTAGTAATTAATGGATCTAATTCTGAGTGGGGAGTAGTAGTTAGTGGGGTGCCACAGGGCTCAGTTTTAGGGCCATTATTATTTCTATATATATATATATATATATATATATCAAGGATTCTAGGGAGGATATACGAGTTCAATGGGCAGGCTAGAGGAATTGATTAGGGAACCTCGCTTCCAACAGATGGCGCGCGGGTCGTAGGTAGTAAGGGGGTGAGGGATGGTGGGGTACATCAGCGGGGGAAGATGAGCGCCGTTACAAGATTCAAACAGTCAGTCACTGACAGTCAGTCACTGGAAGGAGCGCAAGGCACATCAACCTTTGCCTCTCCTCCGCCTGGGCCACATCACGCTCAGTGCTCACTTGCATCGCCTACGTCAGTCTTGTGACCCCTTCTGCCCTTGGTGTAGGACTACCCTGAGGCCATGGAACATTTCCTACTTCAATGCCCACGCCTCCTCTCTCAACATACTGCATTACGCTCCCGGCTCTCCGCCCTGGCCATCACAACACTCGACCTGCCCACCCTCTTGGCGGCCTCAGGCGTCCACCTTTCCTAGCAGCCTGCTGTCCTTCGCCTTACTTGTGCCTTCTTGAGGAAGACCGGCCAGCTACCACGCCTGTGATACCCACACAGGACTATCCCAGAGCTCATAAGGCTTCAAAAGAGGCCACGAAAATCTATGGATCCTTATGAGTCCTGGGGTACTCCTGTGTGGGTATCACAGGCGTGGTAGCTGGCCGGTCTTCCTCAAGAAGGCACAAGTAAGGCGATGGACAGCAGGTTGCTAGGAAAGGTGGACGCCTGAGGCCGCCAAGAGGGTGGGCAGGTCGAGTGTTGTGATGGCCAGGGCGGAGAGCCGGGAGCGTAATGCAGTATGTTGAGAGAGGAGGCGTGGGCATTGAAGTAGGAAATGTTCCATGGCCTCAGGGTAGTCCTACACCAAGGGCAGAAGTGGTTACAAGACAGACGTAGGCGATACAAGTAAGGAGTATGGTGTGGCCCAGGTGGAGGCGGGCAGAAAATGCAAAATATATATATATATATATATATATATATATATATATATATATATATATATATATATATATATATATATATATATATATATTGTTACGGTCACGCCACGGCTGCGGTTAACTGCTACAGCTCACTAGAGTGTTATTCTGGCAAAATCGCCAACTTTGTTACGGTCAGTACAGTGGGGAATATAAAACTCCACAGAGTCCCCACTACTATAACTCACAGCCGCCGTAACCCTCAGGTTCTTTCAAGGTCGCCAACAGTGTATAATTTCCTCCACTGTAAGGGAATCTCCTCAGCAACTCCTTCTCCTCCTGTACCCAACCAAGTAGAATTTATAAATGGTAGATGCTATGTGTAACAGGGCGAGGCCTTAATACCCCCTAGAGAAACCGCCCACAAGGACAATTCCACCCACTTCTCTATGAAGTATTAATGCCTCTCCACACGCCTTGCCCACAGACTGGGACAACACGCGCAGTATATTACTATACTATCTATTTCTACGACAAGTGCTTCCTAACACCTGTCAGACTGACACCCCTAGCCTATGACTACTACAATATATGATGTGTACAGCACATCCGGTGGTGTACACACAAGCCCAGACACCACCTACGGGTGACAACAGCCATACACGGAGTCCAGATACTCGTCACAGACAAGTCTGACGGACGAGATCTACGCACCACTAGCGTGCGTGGCTACAACCACTACAATACAGTATACTACTGGTACTACACAAAAGATGATGGGGGCACACAGCCGCCCACCAAAACACACTGGTGACTACAGCCACCAACAGCAACAACGGGACGAAACAATAACGCGTCCCTCCGCGTCGCCACACCCGAGTGGACGAACGCACGAGAAATGCCGCCAAACCAACTACACTTCTCTCAGAACAACAACCCGCTGTTCTACAGCCACGGTCTAACCAGTAGCAAGCCAGCTACTCAAGGGAGGGCACAACTCCCAGACCGATGACAAGTGAGCACCAAGAGAAGCCCAGCAACACGTAGCTCGACTGTGCCAGAAGCACGAGCATCCGCGTCCACCTCAGCTGAAGACTCGCACAGCGGAACAACAACAGCCCGCGCTTGGGCCAGAGACTATACATATAAAATAATTAAATAAAGGGGAAATAATGCACTGGCCCTCACACGCCCTCCCTTCTACTAGCCAGAAGGGCTCTTTTAGTTCTGCCGTGCAAGAGGCATCTTCAGTTTTATTTTTCTGCCGGGAGGGAGAGGCTCCAGAAGTTATTGGGCCTGAACCTGTTGTTCCTACAGGGAAGTGAGAACGGAATATCCTCCATCTCTTGAAAGAGAAGGTTGTACATTTAGGGATCAGCAATATGAGTTGCTTCGGCGGCTGAGAAAGTACTCATCAGTGTTTAGCAGTGTCCCGGGCAGGACACAGTTGATAGAACACGATATTGATGTTGGGGACGCAGAGCCTGTCAAACTGCCCCCCTACCGAGTAAATCCTATGAAGCAAGCACTGGTGGAGAAGGAGTTGGAGTACATGCTTGAGCATGGGCTCATTACTCGGACTTACAGTCAATGGAGTTCCCCAGTCACCCTGCAGCCTAAGCCTGATGGCAAGGTCAGGTTTTGTATTGACTTCAGGCGGGTTAATGCTCTAACAAAAGTAGACACTTATCCCTTGCCCCGTGTAGATGACTCTGTGGACCGAATCGGGTCAGCTACTTTTATCACCAAAGTGGACCTTGTCAAGGGTACTGGCAGGTCCCATTGACGGAGCGGGCTAAGGAGATAGCGAGTTTTGTGGCCAACGGCGCTGTCTATCAGTGCCAAGTGATGCCTTATGGGCTGCGAAATGCCCCAGCCACATTTCAGCGTCTCATGGACCGAGTTACTGATGGTCTGACTCACTGTGTCGTATACATTGATGACGTGGTCATCTATGACACAACATGGGCTGAGCATCTGACTAATGTAGAAGCCCTCTTTGCACGACTCCAGGAAGCGGGATTAGTTGTCAACTTGGAGAAGTGTGAATTTGTACAAGCTCGGGTGCAATACCTGGGTTACCGAGTGGGCCATGGCTACATCACTCCTCCTGAAGCCAAAGTAGAAGCGATCAGGCGGTTCCCCGCACCGACCTGTCGCCGTGCCTTGCAGAGATTCTTAGGAGTGGTAGGTTACTACCGTCGTTTTGTACCGGGGTATTCGACCCTCCTGGCACCTCTTACAGATCTCTTGCAGAAGGGTAAGAAGTGGGTCTGGAGTGAAGACTGTGAGCGCCTTTCACCGAGTTAAGACCATTTTATGCGAGATGCCAGTGCTCCAGGCCCCTGACTTCAGAAGAAGTTTTGCTCTCGCAGTAGATGCCAGTCAGGTGGGAGTAGGCGCAGTTTTATTGCAGCCTGATGACCAGGGTGTTAACCACCCTGTGTGTTATTTTTCGAAAAAGTTTACTCCCGCCCAGAAGAACTATTCAGTCATTGAGCAAGAGCTGCTTGCCATTTTGTTAGCCTTGCAGCATTTTGAAGTTTACATCCCCGCTTATGGGCCCCAAGTAGTCATCTATTCAGATCATAGTCCCCTTCAGTTCTTAGAAAAGTTTAAATTTAAAAATCAGCGTTTAACTCGCTGGAGTCTTCTACTCCAGGAGTACAATATCATTGTCAGACATATAAAAGGAGCAGACAACGTTGTAGCTGATTGTCTGTCCCGGGGCCATTCCCCTTAATCAGTTCCGTGCCTTTTAAAAAAATTTTGTAAATGTTTTTATTTCCAAAATTTTTTCTTTTAAGGGAGGGCGTGTGAGGGCCAGTGCAATATTTCCCCTTTATTTAATTATTTTATATGTATAGTCTCTGGCCCAAGCGCGGGCTGTTGCTGTTCCGCTGTGCGGCCACACCTCCTCTTTGTTCCACCATTTTGCGCGCCTGCGAGCTTCACATTAGTACAGAGGTAGCCTTCAGCGGAGATAGACACGCGCTCTTGGGTTCTGGCACAGTGTTAGGGAGACACGTGTTGCTGGGCTGTTCCTGTTACTCGCTAGCCATTGGTCTGGGAGTTGTGCCCTCCTGTTGAGTAGCTGGCTTGCTACTGGGTAGACCGTGGCTGTGTGGACAACGGGCTTGTTGTCCTGAGGAAAGTGTAGTAAGTTGGGGCTACATTTCTCGTGCGTTCGTCCTGTGTGGCGGCGCAGAGGAGAGACACGTTGTCTCGTCCTGATTGTTTGTTTGTAGGTGGCCGTGGTCACCAGTGGGTTTGGTGGGCGGCTGTGTGCCCCACCATCTGTTGGATGTATCAGTAGTATATTGTGTAGAGTAACCAGCCAGTCTTCAGCGGAGGTAGACACGCTCGCTCTTGGTTCTGGCACATAGTAGAGACACGTGTTGCTGGGCTGTTCCTGTTACTCGCTAGTCATTGGTCTGGGAGTTGTGCCCTCCTGTTGAGTAGCTGGCTTGCTACTGGGTAGACCGTGGCTGTGTAGGACAACGGGCTTGTTGTCCTGAGGAAAGTGTAGCCGGTTGGGGCTGCATTTCCTGTTGTGCGTTCGTCCACTCGGGTGTGGCGACGCGGAGGGACGCGTTATTGTTTCGTCCCGTTGTTGCTGTTGGTGGCTGTGGTCACCAGTGTGTTTGGTGGGCGGCTGTGTGCCCCCACCATCTTTTGTATAGTTTCAGTGGTAAACTGTATTGTAGTGGTAGTAGCCACGCACACCATTGAAGGCTGAGAGGCTTCATGTCGGCCAGTAGGCTGTGTAATTGTTCGCCAGACGTCTCTGCGACAAGTGTATAGTGGGTGTCACCCGTAGGTGGTGTCTGGGCTTGTGTGTACATCACCGGATGTGCTGTACACATCATATATTGCAGTAGTAGTAGACCAGGGATGTCAGTCTAACAGGTGTTAGTAAGCACTTGTAGTAGGATAGTATAAGTAT
>NC_059303.1:2303338-2312359 GCF_017591435.1 Portunus trituberculatus
ATGTGGCTATGTTGTTCTCGCACATTTTTGCCTCTTCCCTCCTGTTCCTACCTCCCCTCTCTTCCTCTGTGTCCTCCCCTCGGCTTCTTCCTCCCGTCCCACACCCCGGTCTTGTCACATTACCCGGTATTATGGGATACAGCCGCCCATCAAGACCTTGTTCACTTTATTGTGGTCGAGTCCCGGCGGTTATGGCGGCTTAACTTCATATTCATGGTCATTTTCAACGCTGGTGATACAAAAGAATTCCTGTTTAGGGCTGCGAAGGGAGAGGGAGAGGAGTCGAGTGCATGGGAAGGGGAGAAACAAGAATTACAAGGAAGGGGAAGGTGAGTAGCGTGGTGCTTGATTTGTGGAAGAGTTTTGAAGGGAGAGTGTGTTCGATACGTGACGTGAGAGGAACGTCAGATGGAAAGGGCAAAGAAAAAAGGGACATTGTGAAGACGATTCAGTGGGAAGTAAGAGTTCTGCGTGTGATTTTTCTTTTTTTCTTTTAATCAGTGAGTGCTTTCCGTTTTCAATCTGTGTTCTAGGAATCGATCTTAGCTTCTCCTGATTGTTTTTTCGAGGAAACGTTCTTCGTGATGCGTGTTGGGAAGTGTGTGGGAGTGAAGGTTCTTGGGAGAGAGGGAAAATGAGTATTTCTTTTTTTATATATGTCATTGGATGTTTACATATGTGTGTGTGTGTGTGTGTGTGTGTGTGTGTGTGTATGTGTGTGTGTGTGTGTGTGTATGTTGTGTGTGTGTGTGTGTGTGCGTTTGTGTGCGTTTGTGTCGTTGTGTGTGTATGTGTGTAATGTATTATCTGCAGTTGTCAACTTCACTTATCACTTGCCTGCCATAATTGTCGCCACCTGCAGGCTGCCGCGACAGGAGCTTGGCCGGTGTGAGCCTCGCACCGCACACCAATCAGTGTGGCGATGAGATGCGCTGACATTGGGCACTACTGACAGCGACGCCATGTCTTGTCAGCTGGCGTAGTTCTGGCACATTAATGAGCCTTCCGCGCGTTGTAGGATAGGCCGTGGGCTCCATTCCCTCAGCAAGGTATGTGTTGGGCTGAGAGGTATGGCTGCACCATCACCAATGCCTACATTTCTATGCTAATTCCGCCTTTAATTGGCAGACAATGCAGCTCATTTGACGGGCAGGCGTTTCTGATAAATCATCACCAAGACTAATGAGGAGCTGCCGTCGTGGTCACACACAGAGGCTACAATCTGGACAGTCTCGCCCACACATCCGGATCTGCTCGCCTTATTTTGTAATGATGGTTTCTTATTCCTTGTAAATTAAGCCTTGGTGCAAATTTTAATGGAGGGTTTGTGGGATGGTGAGGATTAAATGTCAACTCACCTGTCTTCGATAGTGTGACAGCAATGTGTGATGGGCCTCGATGAGGAGGTGGTGGAGAAGGGCGTTCCACCGGGATCCTGCTCCATGACTGTTTAGCATCCCTCTTAGCCAGTGGTTCTCAACAGGTGGTATTCCTGCTGCGGCTCTGCGTGCTAATATGGCCGGAAAACACACTGAAGTCACACAGATGCGGCAGTTGCTTAGACAAATACAGGCGCTGCAATCCCTTACCGTGCGGTGTTGTTGGGCGCAGGTGTTCAAAAAGGCGCGGCAGAAACAGGCAATCCTCAAAGAGCCTCACCGCCCTCCATGACCTCCAGTTTTGTCCTCTATATGCGCAGTTTCTTTGTCGGCTAAAGACTTTTGTTTCTTTACAATGTTTCCATAAAGATAAAGAATAAAAGTATTTATCGTAAAGTACTCACGCTTACGACCCCTGGCGCGGGACACGGGCGGCGTCCTCGGCGGGAGGGTTTATTGCTCTCAAGTGTCTCGTTGCGGCCGAGCGTGTGAAGACTGGCAGGCGGCACGAGCACTGACAAAAAAAATTTAGTTTTATTCTCCACTTACTGAAGTTGTTTCATGACTTCTGTGCATTAAGGTTTTATGGGGTCCCGGCGCTGGGAAATAAGAATGTTCCTTAACTACGCACGCACTCACGCACGCGACCGGTTTTATAATTATTATATCAAACTGTCTGTGGTTAAAGGGAGTGACACATGGAAGCATCGCAGCACGGTGGTGACGTGAGGCCACAGCATCCCGCGCCCCCCGTGAACTGTCGCCTGGATCACTGGCAACACCCACAGAAGTGCAGAACTCACCGCCCCGCTCAGCTCTAACACTGGCGACAGTTTGCATGAATAACATCAATTCTGGTCATGGGGGGAAGAAAACCAGGCTGGGGAAACAAACAGCAGCGCGGTGGTTGTCTGAGGGCAGAGTGTGTGTGGCACCGCAGAGATTCACCTGTCACTGTAACCACAGCCAGCAGCCAGCCGTGGATATCAAATCTTCCTTGAAAATTACTACCCTTACCCAGAGAGAAAGAGGGAGAGGTGAAATCCCTAGTCTTTTCCATACATCATAGGACGCTTCGTGGTGTGTTGAATATCGCTGACTAAAGAGACACATGAACTTGTGCCGCCTCTCCCCGCTCCCAGCCTTAGGTAAATCTCCGTAAAAGTACACAACAATGGGTGGCAGATGGTGTCGTGCAGTGCCATTGTGTGAGTCGTGCGGCACTGTAGGCTGCGGGAGGTGCTTGGTCAGGACGAGGACACTACAATGTATCAATTTGTTATAGACACCGCTAGTATGCACTATTGGAGGCAACCGGCTGTGTATAGTTTAGTATAGTAGTAGTAGTAGTAGTTCTCGTTGTGATGGTGATTGCAATAGTAGTAATGGAAATGGGGGGATAATGATATTTATGGTGAGAGTGACGGTGGTAGTAGTGGTGAATGTTTGTGGTCTCTCTCTCTCTCTCTCTCTCTCTCTCTCTCTCTCTCTCTCTCTCTCTCTCTCTCTCTCTCTCTCTCTCTCTCTCCCGTTTACGTAAAACTAATATTCTTCCAAATATCTTCACATCTGTCTTAGATAAGAATGGAATGACTATTCATTTAAATATCGCGCCAACATCAGTCACGGAGTCTCCGTCCAACACTGTTCCTCCTCTTCCTCTTCATACTAACGACATATTTATCCACGTGTACCTTAAGTTATTTTTTCCACCACATTATATGCTGCTTGTATATCACCATGAATAATGTGAACTTTTCTCCCACCTATAGCAGAATAATGACTATGATAATAAGTTGCGGTGCAGTGTCCTTCCACGGTATCGTATTACCTCCCATCTTTTCTCTCACTCCTTATTACAACCATGTTCTCATTCTGCCTCTCCCATTCCTTTAGTGCCTCCTGTGTTCATTCCCTCCCCATCCCTTTCACATCCAGTTTTAACCAAAAGGATCTATATTTCATACTCTACATATGTACATGAAGGGAAAGTTGTAGTGCTCAAAGGTCAGATTTAAGCCTTACGAATACTTTGAAGTCCCCTTACCCTGTTGGGAAAAGGGAAGGCCGGGCGTCCTTACCTGCTCGTTTAATTGACTTCTCGCAGCGTGGGACAAAACGAGTTGGGGTTAATCGCGGTGGCGGGCCGTTACGTGCGTCACAACGGAGGCTGCTGACGTAATGAATGACCTGGAAGATGCTGACAGCTCTTCGTGTCTGTCTGTTCGCTTTTCTTGTCCCTCCCATCCCTTTCCCTTTCATTTATTTTGATTTTTTTCTCCTATGACGTAGCGAACCTCTTCTCCGTCTTTTGTTCCCTCTCTTTTTATCAGATTTTTCTTCCCAAACTTTTTAGCCCTTTTCCTCCTCCTCCTCCTCCTCCTCCTCCTCCTCCTCCTCCTCCTCCTCCTCCTCCCCTCCTCTTCCTCCTCCTCCTCCTCCTCCTTCCTTTTTTCCTGCCAGGTAAAGGTCACGTTAATAACGGACCTTTTACCAGGCAAGAAGATTCTTGGTCCCTGTCTAGTGCTAAAATATTACATGCTGGAAAAAGAACACAGATTTATCACCAATTAACACACACACACACACACACACACACACACACACACACACAGAGAGAGAGAGAGAGAGAGAGAGAGAGAGAAGGGTGTACAATAACTACAGGGGAATAAATGCCATTTGACTACAATTAGAGGTATCCCGGGAATTTGTGAACATTAGCGCGGCATTAAGAGATACGCGGGAATTAGATACACAAAGCTTTTCCACGTGAAATTTTCTGTCCACATCCGGCGCTTGTGCTGAGGCACGGCGATGGTCTCTTCCCGGTGCTGCGTGGTGCTGGGAGGTGCTGGTGTTGCTGCAGGTCAGCTCACGGAAGGAAATATAGTAATTATTAGATGAAAAGTATATTTGAAGCTTAATTCGTAAACTATATTGACAGAGTTCAGTTAATGTGTTTTTACCCGAAAGAATGTTAATTGACTTACTTTTGTAGAATGACTAATTAATGTTCATGATTTGTTATTTGCTTATTTTGCCATAATGAATTATTGAGGCAGACACAGCAGAAAATCGGATAACTAAACAATAGGTGACTAACAAACAATATTTTTCTTTTACATTCTGCTATCACCAGCGATCTGAGGGAAGTGACACCTACTGACTGATTGAGGAACAGCAATCAAATGTAACAAAGCCTCTAACGACCGGCACGCCAGCCATTGATTCACTCACACAAGGGCTGTCGGCACCCAAGGCTACGAGGTACTTGGTCTGTCCCTTGACGACACTGGTTGCATTAGATCCCGGAAGTGCCTAGACGACCAGTCAAAAGAGACGGAGAGAGAGAGAGAGAGAGAGAGAGAGAGAGAGAGAGAGAGAGAGAGAGAGAGAGAGAGAGAGAGAAATTTTTTTCAGGCTGTCTCACTGAGCGTTCACCTCCTCATGGAGTTTTATGCTGTAGACATGCTTTCATATGCACAATAATCTCGCTGCAGACAATTTTACTGTTCCGTCAGGCGTCGCTGCCATGGAAGTAGTGGTGTCTTTCCACAAATCGACAAAAAATATCATATGATGGTGGATGTTGACAATTTAAAGGAATGATGAACCAATCAAGGCTTGCCTCGGGCAGGGAGATGGCGCAGATTGGGTGCACAATTTTTCAGCCGATGTTTTCTTCTTTTGCATTACGGAAAGCAGTGTTGAAGCGGAGGCAGCGGTAGCGGGTGTGGGAGTTTATTTTATCAGAAAATCTGCCAGATTCCAGACAACAGGGTGGATGCTGACGGTAGCTGCTGCTTTTCTGAGAGGCATCCTGGTGCATACTGAATGTTCTCAGGGACGCTACGCCTGGTCTGGAAGACGCGCGGCGCCTCAGGCTCCTCCTCCGTGCCCTCCACTCCCTCGACTACGGAGGAAGAACTGGAGGAAATCGATTTCCCTTAAATTTCGCGCTGACCCGAGGCGCGGAGGCCACAACTTTTTGGTGCCGATTTTATTTCCTCGATTTCTGTGAGGAGGAAAAAAACAGTTCGTGTGTTCATTGGCCAGCCTGAGGCTTCCAACGGTAACTTTGTGAGCGACGGTCCGGATGATGACATAATAAGACACCTGAATGACACTGAAAGGCATTCTTGTTTGCGATTCTTTATTTATGAATTTCTTTGTATTAAGGACATAATTGATGATTCATCTGACAGAGCTATTTGACATTGAATCATAACGTATACGAAATTTTTCCAGAAAGAGAGAGAGAGACAGAGAGAGAGAGGAGGATGAGAGGGAGGCACTCTCTCCAGTGAGATGTTGAAGCATGTCTCCTTCAGTGCTCCCTCTTGAAGGCAGTGTCGCGGTGTTCAGGGACCCCAAGCCTCCCTCTCATTCCCTCGCGCAGTATTCACCTGACACATGTCCTCCTTGCATTACTCGGGAAGTCATCCCCACACATTCCAAATATCGTATTATCTCATCCATAAATTTCCTGAATTATGGAGATAATCGCAATTTCGTGAATGTTTTCAGTGAAAACAGCACATCGGCAAGGACTCCGCGTATAGTTAGCAATGCAAACCAACGTGAGCACCCGCGTGTACAGTAACAACAAGTCCCTCGTCATTCCCAGTTTACCCAGCGTTCCCAGCGTCCCCGTGAAGACTGGCGGCCCGACACTCGGTCAACATCCTGCCGCCTGCAGCACCCACCACCCCTAGCAGCGCGCCTTAGGGAATGTCTCGGCAGCGGCTACTGACAGGACGCGAAGAGCAATTGAAGAGGCACCTCCCCAGTGTAGGAGCGATACATATAATAATTGAATCCAAGACTACACTTTTCATTTGATGCTCAGTCGAATATGAAGAAATTTCATTTTTGTGTGTGTGTGTGTGTGTGTGTGTGTGTGTGTGTGTGTGTGTGTGTGTGTGTGTGTGTGTGTGTACGTACATACGTGTTTTTTTTTCTAAGTAATAGTCGTACATCCTGAATCTCTTACTGTAAGGGAAACGTCCAGCCATTGTCCTGATGCATTTCTCAGCAGGCGATGTGTCTTCAAAATGAAACTTTGAATAGAGGGTAATTTACTGTGCAATTAAAAGCTGTTCGTAGGCAAGAGGGAATGTAAGAGTTTTGTTTTATTGACGTTTTCTATGTTATTCCTGAGCAGGGGCGTCCCTTAATGGCCCTAACATTGCAGAGACGACTATTTAATCATGAAGTGTTGGGCAATCATTGCTTTAATGTTCTAGCTTGAGCTTCATGTTTAATACGTCCACATATCAACTTCACATCAACACAAACACATTATTTGTCATCACCACCACCACATCTGTAAACAACAAACACAATATTACTTTTACCTATTTTCTTTTAATTTTGCCGGATAGTTTAATGGTAATTTTGGAATAAGAAGCGAGGCAGAGTCAACAATGTGTTTTATCCGCCGCGTCCTGAGGGCCGCGAGTGTCGAGCGTGAGGGGCGACTGTTTACTCATCAGGCCGAGACTCCAGACGGCGCCGAGAGTGTCTTCCTCAGATTGTGGCCGAAATGGTAATGGCGTCAGCGTGGAGTATAATCAGTGTTGACATAGCCGACCCCTGCCCCTCTCACAGACCCCCCACGCTTCCCATTGTTGGGTTTTTTAACAGCCTTGCATGGTTTTCCCAAGGCTCAGGTTTCCGGTCTGGCTTCCTCCTGTTAGTAAGAGGAAAATTCCTTTCCTTCCCTCCGGTTGGTTCCTTTCGGTTATTTCCTTCCCGGCCTTCATTTTTTCCCTTCCTTTGGTTTATCCTCCAAGTAAATTGGGAGGGACGGACCTTTTCCGTTTTTTTTCCTTTTTGCCCATTCCTTTCCCCTTTCCCTTAATTTCCTGCCCATGTTGTTTAAAGAGGAAAAGGGGGGAAAAAAAAAAGGGAAGAAAAGGGGGGAAAAGGAAAAGAAGGAACAAATTTTTTTTTAACCATTCACCCGCCTTTTTTCCAATTTTCTACTTTCCTGCCTTTTGGACAGAACCGAAGGTTTAGGAGAAGATTTTTACCTTAAGGGTCCTTCAATTGCTTGGCCGGGAAATGGAAAGTGTGGTTTGTGTGTGGTTTGTGTTGTGTTTGGGTGTGGGGTGTGGGTTTGTTTCACCTGCTTTTTTTTCCCACCCCCGCTATTAATTTACCCCGCCCAAAAACGACTTTTTCCAAAATTGTTGTTTTTCCCCCTTCCTCACCCGCCCAAAGCCCAACCCGCCAACCTCCCTCTCCTCCCCTGCCTTAATTAATTTGGTTTGGGGTTTTCGGGTTCCAATTTTTTTAAAACCATTCTCCCACTCCGGTCTTTGGTATATGGTATTATCCCGGGGTAAGGTGGGGAATGTTCCTGAGGGCCCTCTGCCTTAAACCCCAAATGGATCCCCACCCCTGGATCCCTTTCTTTTTTCCCTCTTTTCCTCAACCCTTTGAAATTCCTTTACTTTCCACTTCTTTCTTTCCCTTGCTCTCCTTTCATATGTTTCCTTTTGCCCTGTACTCTCAATTTTCCCCTTGTCATCCACTTTCCATCCCCTCTTATCCTTAAATTTTTTCATCCATGACGTTACTTCTACTCAGATTTTTTTCCCTCGCCTCCAGGTTTCATTATTTTCCTTCTCTTCCTTTCCGCTTGGTATTTCAACTTCTATCCCACCCATTGCTCCACAGTGTCATTCTTTCCCTTGTCTCTTCATCCCATCTTTCCCTTCCGTTACTCACACCTTTCTTTCCCTTCTGAAACCCTCACACCTCTCAAATCTAACATTCCTCACCTCTACCACACCTTCCCCTCGCTCCCCTTGGTTGTAAAGGACGAGAAATGCCTTACTCCTCCGTCTTTCATAATCTATCACTACTAATCATTCAGTATTAAGTCCCTGGGAGTCATTATTCATTGCCTCTTATTTGATTTCCATGCGTTAATTCTACCACCAGATTTATGTACTCAATGATGACTGTCCTTCATCTCAATTGCCTCAACCCTTCTTCCTTTATGAGTTTGCATTTTCTTTTCTTTATCGCATCTCATCTATAGGTCCCTCAGGCTTCCCACTTCTCCCTCACCCTTGTGACTTCATCATCGTTCTTCACTGTGAGACTGCCCACCAACCTTGTCTTTAATCTTCAGTAGTTATTTTTCTATTATTGTTTTCCGCTTTTATCTTATATTTTATGTCCCTTATTTTCTGATAACTTCTTCTGACTTTGTCCTCTTCTTTTATTTTATGTCATTTTCATGATGTTTAGGAAAGTTTTGTTACGTAATGTTACTTTTCTCTACCATTATTTAAGTTTGTTAGAGGCGCCGTATTCCTACACTATTGTAGCGCCTTGCTCCATAGATTATGAATCACCGATCCTCTTCTTTCTCTCCATCCAATTGGTCCATTTCCTTGTCTTCTCTGATTATAAAAGTATTTATGTCTCTGAAAATAATATTCCTACAATCTCTTTCTGTACTTGTATAACTAATCCATATCACACTTTCTTTCTCCAAACTTTAATATCTTCCTTCCTAATTCCCAAGCTCCTTTCTAATTTCCAAACTCCTTCTTAACCTCATGTTCCTCTTCCTTCCAGCCTCCTTCATCTAAAGTCTTTCCTCTCAACTTCTACCCCAAACTCC
>NC_059303.1:2312859-2325359 GCF_017591435.1 Portunus trituberculatus
TGCATGATCACTCTTTGCTAAAGGGCACTCCACCCTCATCTCCTCAATGACCATTGGCTCTGTACTAAAGACCAAGTCCAGTCTTGACGATGCTCCTCTCCTCCAAACCTAGTATCTTCTTTGACCCACTGAGTTAACACATTTTCCATTGCCAGTGTCAATAGTGTATTTCCCATGTTGTCTCTGATCCTTCCATTGACCAGTCCTCCCAACACACCTCTTTACAATTAAAATCTCCCATCATTATAGTTCGTTCACAGCCACCCAACATTTCTTCCAGACATGTTCCTGTATCACTTATCATTTCTTCATATTCCTGTACTGACCATGCATTTGTCTTAGGTGGTACGTACACCACTATGTAGTGCCTCTTTTTCCTTCATTAGTTTCTGCTCTGATCTTTAGCACTTCTGCCTTTCCCATACCTTCTTTCACTTGATCCACCTTTATATCTTTTTAACCAGCAACATCACTCCTCCTCCCATCTTACCTACTCTATTTCTTTTCCAAACATTATATTTCCTTCTCCAACCATCATCAGGTCTTCTCCTCTCTCAGTTTTGTTTCAGTAAGACCCACAATATCTGGGTTCTTGTCCTCAAGTAATCGTTGAGTTCTAAAATCCCGATATCACTCCATTTATGTTGGAATACATTACATTCGCTCATACGTAAGTTTCTTTAGTCCTTTCTTGCTGTACTTTTCTGGGTTATGAACCACTTCCTCAGTCTCATATCCAAGATTCTCCAGAAAAACTCTTTCTTCTCCTCTTCTGTCCTCTCTTCATTTTTTTCAAAGCCTCCTTTCTCAACTCATTTAACATTTCTCTTTCCTTTTCACCGAGATCTCTTCTCAACCAAATCTTCCTTGTTGTTTCCTGCTGGGCTAGCCTCCATGACTTCTCCACCAATTCATCTACATCCTTTTGTGACTTAAGTTTGATTCTTATTGGCCTCATACCTTCTCCAACTTTCCAATTCTATGGAAGTCCTCTATTTCTTGTACTAGGTCTTTTCCTCCTCCTGCACCACATTAATGATATTATTTATCACCTTTTTTATGTTTTTCTCTCTCTCCATTTTACTCGGTGTCTTATCCTCCTCCACACCAAATATCACCACACATCTCTTTTGTCTACAGTTTCCCTCACCAATGTCTCATTTGACTTAATAACCTTCACCACTTTCTCAGCAATCTTCTCTTCTATGATCTGTTGATCTATAATTTCAGCAAGGCCCAAAGTTTTCTCCCAGACTCTTTGATTTCCTTTTCCAGACTTGCAACTTTGTAATTTACCTCCTTTCTTTCCACTTCCTGACTTTTTTTCCATTCAGCCTGCTTCTCCATCACTTTTCCTAAAGATTCTCCACATTTGTCGCAATTCACTTTAATTAACTTAACTTCCTCTTTCAGTACTGCATTTTCTTTCTTCATTTCAGCGCACTCTTTCATTACATTGTCATAACTCGTTTCCAGGCCCCATACTTTTCAAACAGTTTTCAATTTTACCTTCCAACTCCAGAATTTTCTTCACATAAACGCTCTTCTCCATTATTCCTTGAAATCCTGTGAAGTCTGATTCATCTTTCGAGTTCACGGCCGCCATGTTGCGCAGATGTAAACAAACCAGCTGATGGCTCAAACGCAGGCTACAGTTTATATTCACCTTCCTGGACATTATTTTGCTAATCAACAGTTAACATGACTATATGGAGACGGGACAAACATTACAAGCTCCTTTCCCACCTTGGTTACTCTTAGGCAATGGTAACTGTAGAATTAGAGATGATTGCTCTGGAGCTCAGCGACCACATCCGCCATCGACGTGTGTGTGTGTGTGTGTGTTACCTAATTGTATTTACCTAATTGTAACATACGGAAAAGAGCTATGCTCGTGTTGTCCCGTCTCCATATCTATTAATGTCCAGCTTTTCTTAAAATCATGAATATTCCTTGCGTTGACCACTTCCACGTCTAAACTATTCCATGCTTCCACCCTTCTATGAGGGAAGCTATATTTTTTCACATCTCTCCTATAAGTGGCCATTTTAGTTTTTCCCATGCCCTCTCGACATTCTTTCATTCCACATACACAGATCTTCCCTATCCATTTTTCCATGCCAATCATCACTCTGTATATTGCTATCAGGTCTCCCTTTCTCTTCTGTTTTCCAGGGTCGGAAGTTGCATTCTTTTCAGTCTGTCTTCATAAGTCAAATCTCTTAAGTCAGGCACCATTTTGTTGCAGCCCTCTGTACTTTCTCTAGTTTCCTTATGTGTTTCTTTAAGTTCGAGCCCACTGTATTGTTGCATATTCAAGCCTCGGTCTTATCATTGCAGTAATTATTTTCTTCATCATTTCTTCATCTAAATATACGAACGCCACTCTTATGTTCCTCAATAAGTTCAATACTTCTCCAATTATTTTGTTTATATGTCTCTCTGGCGATAGGTCATTGGTAATTGTCACCCCAAGGTCTTTTTCTTCATGACTGGTTTTATGTCTTCATTTCCTATCTTGTACATACTCCTGATTCTTCTTTCACTCTTGCCAAACTCTATTTTCTTGCATTTTGTCGTGTTGAACTCCATTTGCCATGTACAGCTCCATTTCCATATTCTGTCCAAGTCTTCCTGGAGTAGTTCGCAATCTTTGTCACATCTCACTTTTCTTAACAATTTTGCATCGTCTGCAAATAGGCTCACATAACTGGACACCCCATCCACCATGTCATTTATGTAGACCGCGAACATTACTGGTGCCAACACTGATCCCTGTGGAACTCCACTCTCCACCAAGCCCCATTCTGATGGTCTGTCCTTAATTATTGTTCTCATTTCTCTTCCTACCAAAAGTCTTCCATCCATTTTAGTAAACTGCCATGCACTCCTCCTACCATTTCAAGTTTCCAGATCAGTCTCCGGTGTGGTACCTTATCAAAGGCCTTTTTTAAATCCAGATATATTCCATCAGCCCAACCATCTCTTTCCTGTATTACATCTATCACCCTCGAATAGTAACATATCAGGTTTGTCGTGCATGAACGCCCTTTTCTAAAACCAAATTGACACTCACAAAGTATGTCATTTTTCTCCAAGAAGTCTGTCCATCTATTCTTCACCACCCTCTCACACATCTTAGCTACCACACTTGTAAGTGACACTGGTCTATAGTTCAATGGGTCTCTCTTGTTACCTGATTTATAGATTGGGACAATGTTAGCTCTTTTCCAGTCTTGGGGCACTACACCTTCCCTTAATGAGGCATCAATTACTTCACAAACTTTTTCTGCCAGTTGCTCCTGCATTCTCTTAAAATCCATCCTGATACCCCATCAGGTCCCACAGCTTTTCTCACTTCTAAACTCCCCATCATATTCTTGATCTCCTCCACAGTTACTTGAAACTCCTTCATAATCCCTTTCTGTTCCATTACCAGTGGTTTGTCAAAAGCAGTCTCCTTTGTGAATACCTTCCGAAAGCATCCATTCATAGCCTCTGCCATTTCCTGGGATCTTCACTGCATACTCCATTTACTTCTAAACTTTCAATACTTTCTCTATTTTTGATGTTGTTGTTCACATGTCTGTAAAAAGCCTTGGTTGGTCTTTACATTTATCAATTATATCCTTTTCTTGTTTCTTTCTTTCTTCTCTTCTAATCAACACATATTCATTTCTTGCTCTTTTGTAACTTTCCCACTGCTTAATCCGTCTTTTCCTTCTCCACCTCTTCCATGCATCCTCTTTTCTTGTTCTAGCCTTTTCACATCTATCGTTAAACCAGTCCTGCTTTCCAACTTCTCTATGTTGTCTTATTGGTACAAATTTTTCTCACCTTCTTTGTATATTTTTATAAATTCCTTCCACTTTTCATTTGCTCCTTAGCACTCTTGAATTTCATCCAATTTGTCTCTTGAAAGAATTTCTTTAGGTTTCCAAAATCTGTCTTGGCATAATTCCATCTTCCCACTTTATATTCTTCATTTCTTCTAGATTTCTCTTCATCTATCACCTTGAACTCCAAAACTGCATGATCACTCTTTGCTAAAGGGCACTCCACCCTCATCTCCTCAATGACCATTGGCTCTGTACTAAAGACCAAGTCCAGTCTTGACGATGCTCCCTCTCCTCCAAACCTAGTATCTTCTTTGACCCACTGAGTTAACACATTTTCCATTGCCAGTGTCAATAGTGTATTTCCCCATGTTGTCTCTGATCCTTCCATTGACCAGTCCTCCCAACACACCTCTTTACAATTAAAATCTCCCATCATTATAGTTCGTTCACAGCCACCCAACATTTCTTCCAGACATGTTCCTGTATCACTTATCATTTCTTCATATTCCTGTACTGACCATGCATTTGTCTTAGGTGGTACGTACACCACTATGTAGTGCCTCTTTTTCCTTCATTAGTTTCTGCTCTGATCTTTAGCACTTCTGCCTTTCCCATACCTTCTTTCACTTGATCCACCTTTATATCTTTTTAACCAGCAACATCACTCCTCCTCCCATCTTACCTACTCTATTTCTTTTCCAAACATTATATTTCCTTCTCCAACCATCATCAGGTCTTCTCCTCTCTCAGTTTTGTTTCAGTAAGACCCACAATATCTGGGTTCTTGTCCCTCAAGTAATCGTTGAGTTCTAAAATCCCGATATCACTCCATTTATGTTGGAATACATTACATTCCGCTCATACGTAAGTTTCTTTAGTCCTTTCTTGCTGTACTTTTCTGGGTTATGAACCACTTCCTCAGTCTCATATCCAAGATTCTCCAGAAAAACTCTTTCTTCTCCTCTTCTGTCCTCTCTTCATTTTTTTCAAAGCCTCCTTTCTCAACTCATTTAACATTTCTCTTTCCTTTTCACCGAGATCTCTTCTCAACCAAATCTTCCTTGTTGTTTCCTGCTGGGCTAGCCTCCATGACTTCTCCACCAATTCATCTACATCCTTTTGTGACTTAAGTTTGATTCTTATTGGCCTCATACCTTCTCTTGTGAACTTTCCAATTCTATGGAAGTCCTCTATTTCTTGTACTAGGTCTTTTCCTCCTCCTGCACCACATTAATGATATTATTTATCACCTTTTTATGTTTTCTCTCTCTCCATTTTACTCGGTGTCTTATCCTCCTCCACACCAAATATCACCACACATCTCTTTTGTCTACAGTTTCCCTCACCAATGTCTCATTTGATTTAATAACCTTCACCACTTTCTCAGCAATCTTCTCTTCTATGATCTGTTGATCTATAATTTCAGCAAGGCCCAAAGTTTTCTCCCAGACTCTTTGATTTCCTTTTCCAGACTTGCAACTTTGTAATTTACCTCCTTTCTTTCCACTTCCTGACTTTTTTCCATTCAGCCTGCTTCTCCATCACTTTTCCTAGAGATTCTCCACATTTTTCGCAATTCACTTTAATTAGCTTAACTTCCTCTTTCAGTGCTTCATTTTCCTTCTTCATATCGGCACACTCTTTCATTACATTGTCATAACTCGTTTCCAGGCCCCATACTTTTCAAACAGTTTTTCAATTTTACCTTCCAACTCCAGAATTTTCTTCACATAAGCGCTCTTCTCCATTATTCCTTGAAATCCTGTGAAGTCTGATTCATCTTTCGAGTTCACGGCCGCCATGTTGCGCAGATGTAAACAAACCAGCTGATGGCTCAAACGCAGGCTACAGTTTATATTTACCTTCCTGGACATTATTTTGCTAATCAACAGTTAACATGACTATATGGAGACGGGACAAACATTACCAGCTCCTTTCCCACCTTGGTTACTCTTAGGCAATGGTAACTGTAGAATTAGAGATGATTGCTCTGGAGCTCAGCGACCACATCCGCCATGTGACGATGTGTGTGTGTGTGTGTGTGTGTGTGTGTGTGTGTGTGTGTGTATTTACCTAATTGTATTTACCTAATTGTAACATACGGAAAAGAGCTATGCTCGTGTTGTCCCGTCTCCATATCTATTAATGTCCAGCTTTTCTTAAAATCATGAATATTCCTTGCGTTGACCACTTCCACGTCTAAACTATTCCATGCTTCCACCCTTCTATGAGGGAAGCTATATTTTTCACATCTCTCCTATAAGTGGCCATTTTAGTTTTTCCCATGCCCTCTCGACATTCTTCCATTCCACATACACAGATCTTCCCTATCCATTTTTCCATGCCAATCATCACTCTGTATATTGCTATCAGGTCTCCCTTTCTCTTCTGTTTTCCAGGGTTGGAAGTTGCATTCTTTTCAGTCTGTCTTCATAAGTCAAATCTCTTAAGTCAGGCACCATTTTCGTTGCAGCCCTCTGTACTTTCTCTAGTTTCCTTATGTGTTTCTTTAAGTTCGAGCCCACTGTATTGTTGCATATTCAAGCCTCGGTCTTATCATTGCAGTAATTATTTTCTTCATCATTTCTTCATCTAGATATACGAACGCCACTCTTATGTTCCTCAATAAGTTCAATACTTCTCCAATTATTTTGTTTATATGTCTCTCTGGCGATAGGTCATTGGTAATTGTCACCCCAAGGTCTTTTTCTTCATGACTGGTTTTATGTCTTCATTTCCTATCTTGTACATACTCCTGATTCTTCTTTCACTCTTGCCAAACTCTATTTTCTTGCATTTTGTCGTGTTGAACTCCATTTGCCATGTACAGCTCCATTTCCATATTCTGTCCAAGTCTTCCTGGAGTAGTTCGCAATCTTTGTCACATCTCACTTTTCTTAACAATTTTGCATCGTCTGCAAATAGGCTCACATAACTGGACACCCCATCCACCATGTCATTTATGTAGACCGCGAACATTACTGGTGCCAACACTGATCCCTGTGGAACTCCACTCTCCACCAATCCCCATTCTGATGGTCTGTCCTTAATTATTGTTCTCATTTCTCTTCCTACCAAAAGTCTTCCATCCATTTTAGTAAACTGCCATGCACTCCTCCTACCATTTCAAGTTTCCAGATCAGTCTCTGGTGTGGTACCTTATCAAAGGCCTTTTTAAATCCAGATATATTCCATCAGCCCAACCATCTCTTTCCTGTATTACATCTATCACCCTCGAATAGTAACATATCAGGTTTGTCGTGCATGAACGCCCTTTTCTAAAACCAAATTGACACTCACAAAGTATGTCATTTTTCTCCAAGAAGTCTGTCCATCTATTCTTCACCACCCTCTCACACATCTTAGCTACCACACTTGTAAGTGACACTGGTCTATAGTTCAATGGGTCTCTCTTGTTACCTGATTTATAGATTGGGACAATGTTAGCTCTTTTCCAGTCTTGGGGCACTACACCTTCCCTTAATGAGGCATCAATTACTTCACAAACTTTTTCTGCCAATTGCTCCTGCATTCTCTTAAAATCCATCCTGATACCCCATCAGGTCCCACAGCTTTTCTCACTTCTAAACTCCCCATCATGTTCTTGATCTCCTCCACAGTTACTTGAAACTCCTTCATAATCCCTTTCTGTTCCATTACCAGTGGTTTGTCAAAAGCAGTCTCCTTTGTGAATACCTTCCGAAAGCATCCATTCATAGCCTCTGCCATTTCCTGGGATCTTCACTGCATACTCCATTTACTTCTAAACTTTCAATACTTTCTCTATTTTTGATGTTGTTGTTCACATGTCTGTAAAAAGCCTTGGTTGGTCTTTACATTTATCAATTATATCCTTTTCTTGTTTCTTTCTTTCTTCTCTTCTAATCAACACATATTCATTTCTTGCTCTTTTGTAACTTTCCCACTGCTTAATCCGTCTTTTCCTTCTCCACCTCTTCCATGCATCCTCTTTTCTTGTTCTAGCCTTTTCACATCTATCGTTAAACCAGTCCTGCTTTCCAACTTCTCTATGTTGTCTTATTGGTACAAATTTTTCTCACCTTCTTTGTATATTTTTATAAATTCCTTCCACTTTTCATTTGCTCCTTAGCACTCTTGAATTTCATCCAATTTGTCTCTTGAAAGAATTTCTTTAGGTTTCCAAAATCTGTCTTGGCATAATTCCATCTTCCCACTTTATATTCTTCATTTCTTCTAGATTTCTCTTCGTCTATCACCTTGAACTCCAAAACTGCATGATCACTCTTTGCTAAAGGGCACTCCACCCTCATCTCCTCAATGACCATTGGCTCTGTACTAAAGACCAAGTCCAGTCTTGACGATGCTCCTCTCCTCCAAACCTAGTATCTTCTTTGACCCACTGAGTTAACACATTTTCCATTGCCAGTGTCAATAGTGTATTTCCCCATGTTGTCTCTGATCCTTCCATTGACCAGTCCTCCCAACACACCTCTTTACAATTAAAATCTCCCATCATTATAGTTCGTTCACAGCCACCCAACATTTCTTCCAGACATGTTCCTGTATCACTTATCATTTCTTCATATTCCTGTACTGACCATGCATTTGTCTTAGGTGGTACGTACACCACTATGTAGTGCCTCTTTTTCCTTCATTAGTTTCTGCTCTGATCTTTAGCACTTCTGCCTTTCCCATACCTTTTTCACTTGATCCACCTTTATATCTTTTTAACCAGCAACATCACTCCTCCTCCCATCTTACCTACTCTATTTCTTTTCCAAACATTATATTTCCTTCTCCAACCATCATCAGGTCTTCTCCTCTCTCAGTTTTGTTTCAGTAAGACCCACAATATCTGGGTTCTTGTCCCTCAAGTAATCGTTGAGTTCTAAAATCCCGATATCACTCCATTTATGTTGGAATACATTACATTCGCTCATATGTAAGTTTCTTTAGTCCTTTCTTGCTGTACTTTTCTGGGTTATGAACCACTTCCTCAGTCTCATATCCAAGATTCTCCAGAAAAACTCTTTCTTCTCCTCTTCTGTCCTCTCTTCATTTTTTCAAAGCCTCCTTTCTCAACTCATTTAACATTTCTCTTTCCTTTTCACCGAGATCTCTTCTCAACCAAATCTTCCTTGTTGTTTCCTGCTGGGCTAGCCTCCATGACTTCTCCACCAATTCATCTACATCCTTTTGTGACTTAAGTTTGATTCTTATTGGCCTCATACCTTCTCTTGTGAACTTTCCAATTCTATGGAAGTCCTCTATTTCTTGTACTAGGTCTTTTCCTCCTCCTGCACCACATTAATGATATTATTTATCACCTTTTTATGTTTTTCTCTCTCCATTTTACTCGGTGTCTTATCCTCCTCCACACCAAATATCACCACACATCTCTTTTTGTCTACAGTTTCCCTCACCAATGTCTCATTTGACTTAATAACCTTCACCACTTTCTCAGCTATCTTCTCTTCTATGATCTGTTGATCTATAATTTCAGCAAGGCCCAAAGTTTTCTCCCAGACTCTTTGATTTCCTTTTCCAGACTTGCAACTTTGTAATTTACCTCCTTTCTTTCCACTTCCTGACTTTTTTTCCATTCAGCCTGCTTCTCCATCACTTTTCCTAGAGATTCTCCACATTTTTCGCAATTCACTTTAATTAGCTTAACTTCCTCTTTCAGTGCTGCATTTTCCTTCTTCATATCGGCACAGTCTTTCTTTACATTGTCATAACTCGTTTCCAGGCCCTCATACTTTTCAAACAGTTTTTCAATTTTACCTTCTAACTCCAGAATTTTCTTCACATAAGCGCTCTTCTCCATTATTCCTTGAAACCCTGTGAAGTCTGATTCATCTTTCGAGTTCACGGCCGCCATGTTGCGCAGACGTAAACAAACCAGCTGATGGCTCAAACGCAGGCTACAGTTTATATTTACCTTCACTGGACATTATTTTGCTAATCAACAGTTAACATGACTATATGGAGACGGGACAAACATTACCAGCTCCTTTCCCACCTTGGTTACTCTAGGCAATGGTAACTGTAGAATTAGAGATGATTGCTCTGGAGCTCAGCGACCACCTCCGCCATCGACGATGTCCCGTGTGTGTGTGTGTGTGTGTGTGTGTGTGTGTGTGTGTGTGTGTGTGTGTGTGTGTGTGTGTGTGTGTGTGTGTGTGTGTGTGTGTGTGTGTGTGTGTGTGTGTGTGTGTGTGTGTGTGTGTGTGTGTGTGTGTGCCACGAATGTTACAAGGCGGGACGATGTAACTTATCTTCGAGAGGAGAGGGGAGGAGGGAAGGAGATGGGGAGGAGGAAAGAGAGAGAGAGAGAGAGAGAGAGAGAGAGAGAGAGAGAGAGAGAGAGAGAGAGAGAGAGAGAGAGAGAGAGAGAGAGAGAGAGAGAGAGAGAGAGAGAGAGAGATGGTAACAGTCTATGCCATTGGGTAATTTTAGACACAAGGCGTCGGGATGCATGTAGCTTATCTTTAATGATTGGTGGAGACAAGGATGGTGGGAGGAGCACTAGGATTTTAAGGACAGCATACGGCGTGTGTAGTTGGTATCCAACACATTATACGGGACAACTGAACTGAAGAAAGCTCAGAAAAGAAATATGACGCCACGTGGCGCCACCGTATATGCTACTGGGGCTTCATGACGCCTACATAGGCGTCACCGTATTGAAGGGGTTAATGGATAAAATTGCACACTGTTCCTTTCCACAGGGCACCGAGGTCCTCATCTATGCTGATGACATACTCCTCCAATGCCCTACACCCAGGATTCTCCAGGTTGCCTTGTCACAACTGGCAGCGTTGTGTCCAAATGGGACTAGTGATTAATGAATGTAAAACAAAATTTCAAGCTAGAGGGAAGGTCTCTCAGCTGCCCACTGTAAATAACATTCCCATCCCTAGAGTTCACATACACAAGTACCTGGGTGTTCAGATGAACTTTAGGAAGTCTCTTCAAGCCGTCCACTATGTTCGAGACCTCTGTCTGCCATGGCTAGCACCACTTCGGCTGCTAGCCAACAGGAGCCTGGGGGCGGGCATTCCAGTCCTAAGAATGTTCTATATATCTGTCATACGGTCCCTTATTGATTATGCCGTCCCTGTTTTAATACAGTTTAGTGCCACCCAACTCTGTCCCCTGGAGCTTGTACAGAATGAAGCCATGCGGATAATCTTGTGATGCCCCAGGACTGCACGGATTGAAGTCCTCAGAGCTAAACTGCACCTGCAGAGTATTATGTGTAGGGTACAGGAAATGACTTGTCGAACAATTAGTCGGATGCTATGCACGGGCTCTGACTCTCTAAAGGGATCACTGACCCCCCTGTATCATGATCCTCGCACTCCTACAACACCATACCTCAGGAAGATCTTGGGAGTACTGACAAGTGTAGGTGTAGCCGAGGCTTGTATTAACGTTTTTATGTCACCGCTGCAACCCGCCTGGAACCCTCACCATGTCAGTGTTGATATTAACTCACTGCATCAGCCCAAGAAGGACTGGCTCCCTCATGTGCTACAAGACATGTTCATGACTAAATTGTCCAAGTACCCACATGTTCAGGCTATTCATGTTTATTGTGATGGGTCACTCAATGGCAGCAGGTCTGGATGTGGGCTGTTCATCCGTGACTACATCTCTGCCAGTCTCTACACTGACACTGAGGTTTCCAGGCAGCTCCCTGCACCCATGTCTTCCACTTGAGCAGAACTGTATGCTGTACTGGAGGCGCTCCACATTGTGGCGCCTCTCCATAAGAATGTATATTTCTTTATTGACAGTCAGGCTGCATTGAAAGCCCTTCAATCCATCTCCCACATGGACTGTGATCTAGTTAATAAGTGTCTTGATTTTATCCACACCCTAGAAGGTGCCGGTGCCACGGTCCATTTCATTTGGATACCCTCTCAGGTGGGTATCCCGTTAAATGAAAAAGCAGACCACCTTGCTCAGTGTGCCCTACAAGATGACACAGTGGACCCTGGCACTGAGTACACTCTGGGTTATGTTAAGAGTAGCATTAAGGACTTTGTACATAATAGCATTAATGATCAGTTGGAGCTTTGTTGCCATAGGGGCAGTAGCACTAGTCTTCACTATGCACGTCTCCCAGAGCTGTGCTTACACCTATGGGAGACACACTGCATCACATGACAGGGTGGCCATGAGGCTCAGATTAGGCTACAAATACTTTTGGGAAGTCAGTGCTTCTCCTGGTGTGTGCTGTGTGCTGTGTGCTACACCAAGGGGACACACTCTGCGTCACTATATCATGGAATGTCCTCTCATTGCTAAATTTAGGCCACAAGGTCAGCATGACTTGTACAGCCTCATTGACCATCTCCTAAACTCTGCCACCCTCAGGGATATACTCAGGGAATATCCTCAGTTTGCTCCCAGACTGTAGGATGTCTTAGGCAATAAGGTGTGCAATATGTGTTTATTATATGTGCAATATTTATTGAAATACTTGTATTCTTGCTGTGTATACTGTCCAGAGTTATTTTTGTGATACTTTAACCTTAAGTCTTTGCCCGGGGGGTGGGTGGCAAGGCCCATCCTCCTCCTTTGTGGTAATTATTTATTAATTCAACAATAAATGTATCAATCAATCAATCAACTCGAGTTACGTACCAAATCAACTTTCGTCATGTTTCA